>NW_007031715.1:219307-283171 GCF_000164805.1 Carlito syrichta | reverse complement strand
GGAGCCCAGCAGGTCGAGGCTGCGGTGGCCGGGAGCGGTCACTGCACTCCAGTCTGAGTGACAGAGTGAGACTCCAACTCAAAAATAATAATAATAATAATAATAGTATAAATTCTGCAGTATATCCCTATATTCAATCTATATCCACATAGATTTCAAGTTATTTTAAGTGGAATGAAACAATAGCATGTAGAATCTTGGTCAGATAATTCTATGGGACATAAAAAAAATGGATAGATAATAAGAAAAAAAACAGCTTCTTTATGACAAGCTGAAGTAGAAATGAATTGGTACAAGGACACCCAAAAGCATAATACTTGGTTATAAAGAAGGCTGTATAAAAATCTGGGGAAACAGCAATAGCAGAAGAGCAAATAATTAGCATTCAAAAACATCCTGATTAGAAAGAATACAATAGACTCTGACATAATGCAGCCAAAATATAAACACCTTCACTTTTTAAATGTATAAAACATTATAAGACAAAAGGAGCTCTTTCATATAATTATTTGACCACATTCAATTCAGAGAGAGAAAAAGAAAGTTGTTCAGAGGCTAATGTGAGTTATGATGGAATTATTCATCGCTATAATAACATAGTGGTTTAGAACCTGGGTTCAGGGGCCAGACAGCATAAATTTGAAAGAGAACACTATCATTTACTTACTTGTATGACCTTGGGCAAATAACTTAACCTCTTTATGTCTTTGTTTTCTCATTTGTGAAACTGATTAAAATGGTATCATAGTTCATAAGAATGTTGTGAGGGTTAAAATAAATAATGCAAAGAAAGCCCTTGGCAGTGTCCCTACCATGATGAAAAGGTGCAAAAAAGCCACCTATTATTTTTATCCTCACAGCCTAATAAATAGGGTGTCAGTTGTAGTAAATAAATGTTGAGGTTGAATGAATTCACACTATCATCCAGGACACTTTCAAAAACAACCAGGAAACAAGGCATACATCCTTTTAGAGGAAGGTGGAAAAAAAAGTTATTATATCACAGGAGAAATGCTTTATTCTTATTAAGGAGTTATCAAAGTGTTCTTGATAGAACTACATAGAAGGCATGGCATTCATCATCATTGGTCACTTATTATTATCATCATATAGTTTGGTGTCTGTTGCTGGGGCTGAATCAGAATCACGGAATTGTAGATTTGGATGAGATTTTAAAGATTGTTACATGTGCTCTACTATAATTGGAATGTCTTTTCTGTTTTATTGGTGAGCATGCAGCCTCTGGTTACATATCCACAGAGAATAATCTCAATGTTGGATTAGAAACAAAATAAATAACAGATATTCCATAATGGCTATTATAAAAATGAATGCATTGAGCAGAATCACAGCCTAAATTATACAACTTATTTATTTTGCTATACATGTATAAACATATATGTATACATGTTTGCCCTTCCTTGGTGCTTTGCATAATACTTAGGGACTGTCTCATTAAGCCTTTGTCTTTTCTGTACTCTGATTACGCTTAGCAATATTATTTCGCACAACTATTTTTGACTCTGACAATATAGGCATTTCGAGGAATACTGCTTTAATTGAGATATATATAAAATTAGAAATACATAACTAGATCAGTGTTGAGAAAATATACTATAATGATAATTTTATTTTATTATTTTATTAATCTTCATAGAATAAAATAATAAATATAATATCATTAATTAAAATATAAAATACTTTCTTACAAAATTGCTAAAATTATAGCTGTCAGCAAAATTCTCTCCTCTTAGTGTTTTGTTCATTTTTTGGTTCTGGCTCCTGTTTCTCCCCTGAAGAATACTGCAGCCTTTGTGAGTCATGATTTTTTGATCTTCCTCAAGTCACATAATGCCGGGCATAGGTGTGCTCCTCTCTTTCTCTGCCGTATTCACCTGGATAAACTCAACTCCCTACCTACTCTCTTCCTTCATGCAGTCACCTAAACCAGGTTGGGGAAAAACACACAGCTTTGATAACTGGTCTCATTGTGTGTCATGATCATTGATTTTTAAATGGGCTCTTGGTACTCTTTGGTCACCATCCCTACTCATTCATTCAAGATGTCAACACGGAAATTGTCTCTTCTCTTTTCTGTTTCTCCAATTTTACCTTTCTTTGCTATCACGTCCATCATCATAATAGCATGCTGTTATTTTTTTCTTTTGTTAATAAAACAAACATTCCCTTGACCTGACAGGCTATTTGAGTTCCTAGCTATTTCTCTGCACATCTTTTGAACAAAACTCCTAAAGAGTTTTTATACTCACTGCCTGTACTTTTTTGCTCCAACAATTTTTTGAACTCCTCCAATTTAACTTTTGTGCCCACTACTTTATGAAAACATGTCTTGTCCAAGTTACCAATGGTTTTCACATTGTTAAATCCATGAGTCAATGCACGTTCCTCATTTATAGATCTATCAGAAACTCTTGACACAGTTGTCCCTCTTTTCTGGAATACTTTGCTTGACTCCTAGAATCCCTTCTTATCTATTTCTCTGCTGTCACTTTGGCTGGAATTTCTTTTTCTTTAAAATACTAAAGTGCCCCGGAATTCCATCCTTAGATTTCTTTACCTAAATCACTCTATGGTTGATCTCATTAAGGATCATGGCTATAAATGCCACCTATACGTTCAGGGGAAAAAATATGTGTATATATTAGTAAAGATATATATCTGAGTAAAGATATATCTTTACTCAAGACACTCTTCTAAGCTCTACATTTTCAAGTCCAAACTGTTTCTCCATTTTAGTGATTTAAATTCTCAATGGAAATGCACGAAAAGATGGAAATTCTTCCAGTTCCCCACAAACTTCTTCCTCAGCAATCGCCTACCTCATTAATTGACAATTCCAACTTTCTAGCTATGATCAAAAATATTGGAGTCATTTGTTTTTCTTGAATTCTTACTTTCTCTAACATATCAACTATAAACTATCACAAATTCTGTTGTCACTTCAAAATATATCCAGATTCGAATCACTTATTACCATTTTTACACTATCACCATTGGGGAAACCATTTTGTCTCACCAAAATTATTGCAAAAACTTGCTAAGTTTTCTCTTTGCTTCCACCTTGAACCCATTAATAATCTATATCCTAGCTGGGCATGGTGGCACACACCTGCAGTTCCAGCTACTTGGAAGGCTGAGTTGGAAGGATCGCCTGAGCCCAGCAGGCCAAACCTGCAGTGGCCGTAAGAGTGCCACTGCAATCCAACCTAGGTGACAGAGCGAGATTCCAACTCAAAAAAAAAAAAAAGAAAAGAAAAAGAATATCTATGCCCAATATAGTAGCTATAATCATCATTCAATAATAGGTCAGATTATGTCTCTCTTCTACTCAAGACCCTCTGACTATTTTCTGTCTCAGTACAAAGTCACAGTTCTTCCGATTGTTCCCAATAGTCTGAAATGGTCTGACCCTCTATTTCCTCTCTGATTTCATTGTAAACCAGGCTACTTCTTGCTAGTCATATTTTACCTCAAACTTGTGTTTTCTTCTGTCTAGAAATATCTGTCTTTTTCCTTCCCTTATTTCCAATCTCTACTCAAATGCTCTCTCAAGGTAGGCCATTTTCCTGATCATCTTGTATATGGAAATCTGGATTCCCCATTGACACTTCATGTTCTTTCTTCTTATATTGTTTTAATGTTTTCCACAGCACTCACAACACCCGACTTGTCAACTTTTCTGCTGTTATTTGTGAACCTTTCCATACAAAATTTAGATAGATAGATGGAGAGAGAGAGAGAGAGAGATGGTAGATAGATGGTAGATAGATTCCTAGTTTCATTTACTGCTGAATCACCAGTGCTTACAATGCCTAGAATATAAGATACTAAATAAGTTTATAAAAAATTAAACAATTTAATTATAATATACTCTTCACTTTGATGGGATTCTGTAAAACTATGTGTAAAATGATGATATATGTATATTTATATTTTCCCATTAATTTTCATTACGCTTTCTAAAATATGCTTCTCTGGGGTAGTAAAAAGACCTTAAACATAGTTAGGTGTCTAACATCCATCTTTAAGAACATTTTCTCTTTGTAAACCTGCAACCTAGGCACATTAATTTCTCCTACACAACTCCCACTAAAAAGGTATTTAAATGGCCAGTGATTCCCAACCATCCATTAGCAACACTCTGCAATTTCTGGTAGAAGAAAATTCTTGCTGTTCCTAGGGCACACACAAATACATGACTGTGCTCAGTAGCAAACATATAGACATTTTATTTTTGTTAGAACTTTTATGTTGCAAATATGTGATTTTCATTTTGACATTAGATTATATTACCAGGTAAAATATGTTTGAATAATCTTAGTTTTGTTTTCATGTTTAGCCAACTTAAAAAAATACTTAGAAAACTGATTGACTTTACACACTTTTTATTTCCAAGTTATTTTTTTCTTTTTTGTGTGTGTGTACTTGTAATCAGAATTTTAAAAGATAAGGTGGCAAGAGCTTTGCTCCCTAGAATACCTATTTATAGTATCTTGCTCATATTTGTACTTTGAATCTATACACACAAACACATACATACATATGGGTATAGATATGCGTACATAAACTGTACTTTTTCATACTTCTACTGTTGCATAACTCCATTGCATCACAATGGATTTGTTGTAGATCTGTCTTCACCACTCACTCTGAGTCCCATCAGAAAACATGAGGCTTATTCCCTTATTTATCTCTGGATTTCCAAAACCTAGCTTAGTACCTGATTTATAATAGCTGGTCAATAAATGCTGCATTATTCTTTACTGAAATATATTGAACTAAGCCAGGTTTCCACAAACTGTTATCAGAAATATACTAATCCTGCAATATGTGAGTGGTATACTAGTTTCACATGTAGAATACTCTGAATAATAAACTTCCTCTTGGTTTGCTGTAATGTTCGTTAACATAATTATACTAAGAAACTAAAAATTATCAAAAAAGCAATCTTTTAACACTGTCAAAGATGTAAAGAAATTAATTTTTCTAACATTTTATTTTTTGTATCTCTCCCCAATGTCCCAATTTTAGAAGCAGATTGAATTATGATAAATAGGTACAAAGCAATTGGAATATGATTTGTCTTAAACCCAGGTTGAGAATGACATGACTCTACATTACATGCCAAGATCAATTCAGAAAGTGAATACGACATTTTTTCTGAGAGTTTGCAGTCTCATTTGGCAGATACGTTTTATATATGAAAAATACAAAAATAATTTTTGCTTAAACATACAAAAATTTGTAAGATTTTTATGCACGGTTATTTTGTCACCTAAACATTCAGGGGAAATTTGAACATGTGAATGTCTCAAAATTCCATCACAATAATCTAAGTATGAAAAATTTAATTGTATACCACTCTTTATTTGTGAGTTATCCTATGGTTATAGATAGGAAGACCCAATATTATAAAGATATCAACTCTTCCTATATTAATCTATATTTATATTAATGTAAATTTTAAGAAATTGAATAGTGTGTTTAAAACATTTTAGAGTTTACATAGTAAAATAAGAGTGAAAGAATAATCAGAGAAATCATATTGAGAACAAGAAAAAAGTATCAGCTATATAAGCTGTTAAAACATATGGTAAAGTCTCAATAAATAAAACAGTTTGATATTGGTACAAGGAAACAGAGTATAAATACACCCAAATACATATGAAAAACTCGAATATATAGGAAATGGTCTGAATACAAAAAAAGTGAAAAAATTAAGTTGACTCCATTACTCACCCCTTATATAGGCAAAATTTCAAGAAGACCAAAGATTCAAATGAACTAAAATTATAGCAATTAAAATAGCAAATATAATTTTAAAGGTAGAAAAAAAGGTAGAGCCAGGATGTGTATGCAAAGCATTCAAAATGAGCATCAACAAAAACTTATAGATGAAGGCAAATTTTTTATTTTAGAAAAATAGAGAAACTGGTATCAAAATTAATTTGAGTTGAAAGGAAACCATGAATTTGAAGTGATGTAAACCTTGAGATGTCATATGCACAGTGTGGAAATTGGGCTTGAGGATAAGAAAAACTGTAAATTTTCATGGAGATCCCTAAGATTGCATGTGGTTATATTGGGAAAAGAAGTGTGATCTTAAGAATGAGCTTTTGGTTGTACTCACTGAAAAGATATGAAAGGGAGAGTGATTTGAGAGTCTAGATTGGGCATGTCAAAATCTCAGGGGAGGATAAAGTTTAAAGAATGTATCAGGTGGTCAACAGACCAAATGCGTGTCATCATACATTGCAGAATAAGGCAAGAGAAGAAAGTATAGCAAAGAAAATGAGAAGATATTGCCTCTATTTTTTTACACTGACTTTCAATTCTCTTTAATTTTTCTTTCCAAAAAATTAAGTTTACTTGATATTTAAAAGAAGATTAATTGTTGAGATATTTTATATTCTTTGTATTTTAATGAGACAACATTTCAAAAATTTTGTCACATATTAATATTAAATATTACATAACTTCATTGCCCTTGACATTAATTAAAATTTCACTGGGAAATAACAAAGTAATTTATTTCTTCAAAGTAATATACTGGGGCCTATTATGAATCAGTTGGGTAGGTGTCTTATTTAATGTATTTAAAATATTCAGTGTTTTCCAAATGGGAGAGGATAGAATGACAATTTTCAAGTCTGAAACACCAAAACTTGTATAGTATAAGGGAGATGAACATTAAAATTCATCAGGTAACCCCACTCTGGAGGTCTCTTAAAACTCTATGCTCAAGCCGGGCTCGGTGGCTCAGCCTATAATCCCGCGCCTTTGGGAGGCTGAGGTGAGTGGATTGCCTGAGCCCGCGGGTTCGAGACCCGCCTGGGCAGCGAGACCTCATCTCTACAAAAAATCAGCCGGGCATGGTAGCGCATGCCTGTAATTCCGGCTACTCGGAAGGCTGAGGCGGAAGGATCGCCGGAACCCAACAGGTCGAGGCTGCGGTGGCCGGGAGCAGCCACTGCACTCCAGTCTGGGTGACAGAGTGAGACTTCAACTCGAAAAAAAAAACAACAAAAAACTCTATGCTCCATCTCCTTAGTTTTTCCCAGGTGACAGCATAATCTTGCCATCGTCTTCAATTTCCAAATACATTAAAAGTGTGACAAGATACAGTCAGAGGTTGTCACTTAAATCCTAATAAAAGATATTAAAGAAAGTATAGGTCCCTGACTTACACAAATGTACAAGGAAATCTAACTTAGTAAAATACACTTAGTACATGTAAGTTTTTAAATGATACTATATCTTCCCTACAATATGTAATCCTTTTTTACATTATTATTTGTAATTGTGGGGTATCCTTTTTAAAGTGAAAGTCCGGTGGAAGCAGGGACTATATCTTATTTCTTTATTTTTACATTTAGAATATTTTTTTTTTTTTGAGTTGTAATTTCACTCTGCTGCCCAGGCTGGAGGGCAGTGGGACGCTCATGGTCACCTCAGCCTCGACCTGCGGGACTCAGGTGATCCTTCCACCTTGACCTTCCAAGTAGCTGAACTACAGTCATGTGCCACCATGCCCTGCTAATTTTGATTGATTGTAGAGATGAGATCTTGCCAAGTTGCCTAGACTGGTCTCGAACTTATTATTTTTGTTAGTATTATTTGAATCCCCAAAAGAATTTAGAACAAAGTATGGTAGATGTAACACAGTTTAATGCAATAGAGTGTTTTTGGGTAACTGGTATAGTGAGATGACTGATATGATTCATCCTTATTATAGGTAATTAGGCAGAGAGTGGATGATTATCTGTCATAGGTTTTGCTGCAAAGAGTCTTAAAATGGTGAACTAACTTCTTTCAAGAGTCATAAATCTATATAATTTTGTTTAAAGCTTAACATTTATCAGGATTTCAATTGACTTGAGAAAAATTTACAATATGTAAAGAAGGAATATAGCTGTCTTTTCATGCCGCAAGATCAATGTCAGTCTAAATCTCTGACTTACTTAGACCATTAGTATTTATGTAGACATTTTTGGACACAGATGTGACTATAGCTGTAAATTTGCAAAGTCCTAAATGCATTGTTGGCATCTAACCATTTACTATTTTGGTATAATAATTATTAATATAATTAGTATCGTGCCTCGGGTTATGAATGAATGTGATATTAGAATAATTAGAATGAGTCACATTACAAGTCTTCCTTTTCTCCAACTTTGAATTATTTTGTATGTATGCTTGAGTGTTATAGATGGAAAAAGTTACATAATCTTGTGAAAAGTGAGGAAGTAGTTATTTGATCCTGAACATGAATAAGTGAGTTAGAGAAACAATGTATACATAAGTTTAAAATGGAATATAAGTATTGCACCAAAACATTATACGTAGATTATTTTAGGAGTCATAGAATTCTACTATTCTGAAGGAATTTGGATAAAGACAACTTTTGATAGGTAAACCAAAAAGGATTCTTTTAAATTATAAAATATGAAGTCTATAAAGAATATAATTGAGTATTGTTATTTGTTATTGAGAAGATAGAAAAATATCAGTTATATTGCCATATGCTATTGATTGAGTTGGTTAAACCTAGCCACAAATGCATAGTATTCACTTTGATGTTTTGTCTCTATTGCACAATTATGTGAAACCTATTCTGCTACTTTGACCTCAAATGTTTAATTCAACAAGCAGAAATAGGACCTTTTCATTCAACAAAACCCTCTTATTTTGCTTTAGAAATTATAAAACAAAACCAGGAGGTGCCTGAGGTTGAGTACTTGAAATTGTCATTTAAAAACAAAGTGTCTTGTATGATTTCAACATTGTCCCCTCCATTTTTTGGCAGCTGACACTCATTTACTCTCAATGAGTGAATAAGTAGTTGGTGAGTGCCGGTGATGTCAAGGAGCTGTCACAATTTCCATGGAGTTAGCTCAGTTAGGCATTTCAGAAATTAAATGTGATCATGCTGACAACGCTTTATGCTCTTTTGTGTAGCCATAAAGTGTACAGCAGAGCCGTTTGTTTCAGGGCTAAGATCAGGCTTTTTATTTTGCTATCATGAGGAGTTAATACCTACACAGTACTATTTGTGTTCTTTCTTTTAAGAAAGGAGGAGACAAAGATCTGTTTCCGTCCTTCTAACTCAAAATAGTTCTAAGATTATTTATTATTAGATTAGTTTTGGTTGGTCAGTCAATCAAACAGGAAAACAAAGCATATAGAAATATTGTCAGTCTGTCAAGTTCTGAGCTAATTTCAAACAGGCAGTGGGTAATTTAAAATTTTTCATGAACAGGTTCCCCAAGGTTCAATCTTCAAATTGTTTCTGGATTTATCTCCATCAAATCCAAGTGAATCCAATGATAAATAACACTTATGCTTGACTCCCAGGCCAGCCCTAGCTCCCCTGCCTAGTGTTGTTTCCACCCAATACACTGATGGACCTTTAGGCCGACATGGCCCAAACAAACTCAATGAGCCTAAGGCTAGATGGATCATCTTTTTTTTTTAACATCACTTATTGACTTGGTGTCTAGTCCCAATTTTATTATCCTATTCTAAAAACTCCAACTTGTGGCCTTCCAAAATCTTATAAATTAACAGATTCTCTTAATTTTTCCTGTATACTTTACCATGGCTCCAGTTCCTTTCCTTTCTTTAATGATGTTTTTGTTGTCTTCATTTTATGAAAATGACACATTTATTGAAAAGAATCAGAAAGTGCAGAAAGATTAAAGGACATAAAAATCCATTGTAATATTGTCCATGTTCCAGCATTATTAATATTTTGAGCTAGATGTCATGTTCTCCATCTTTTAATGTTATGTTAGAGAGTCAGCTTCATGAAGTACTTCCTAATCCTGTCAGCAGGATGTTTTCTCTCCTTCCTGCTGCCTGCTGTCAATATCACTCCAATGCCATAATCAGTAATATTGAAGATATTTGTGCAAATATATTGTTGTTTTCTTGCTAGGTTTAAAGCTCTTTAAGGCCAGGGCACATGTTTTTACATTTCTTTGTAAAAGATTCAATACAGTGTATAATATTAATACAATATTTGTTGAATGAATATGCTTAATAATTCAGATCTGTTTGGATTAATACTATGAATATACAAGTTTAATTATCTTCCGTAGAATGAGAATATGTGAGTTAAAAGAAAATAAAATTTTTATTGAGTTACTAATGACAATACAGATTACGTACTTCAGTGAAGCATATTTCTTTGTATAAAATAAAGTACATTGTTAAGTTCACAATTGCAAAGTCATGAGACAATGTATTTTCTCCTCATATCCCTCTTTTAAGGAATATACCATTCAAAACAATTGATATAAGTATAAAGAATTTTCTTTTTGTGCTATTGCAATTTCCACTTCTCATTTTGATTTGTCCTCTCAGCACTCCTTCTAACCAATTGTGGACTTTTAAAAGCTTTTGGTATAAATTGTTGATATTTCATTTTATTTAAATGTGTTCTGGGCTGGGTGCGGTGGCTCAGCCTATAATCCCAGCACTTTGGGAGGCCAAGGCGAGAGGATTGCCTGAGCCCCGGGGGTTCGACCAGCCTGGGCAACTTGGTGAGATCTTGTCTCTACAATAAATCAAAAAATGTGGCTTGCATAGTGGTGGGCGCCTGTAGTTCCAGCTACTTGGAGGGCTGAGGCAGAAGGATTGCCTGAGCCCAGCATCTTAAGGCTGTGGTGGTCGTGAGCGTGCCACTGCACTCCAGCCTGGGCAACAGAGTGAGACTACAATTAAAAAAACAAAAATGTGTTCTGTCTCTAGCTATTTTATCTTTCTTTTCTTTTCTTTCTTTCTTTCTTTTTCTTTTTTTTTTTTTGAGCTGAGGATCTCACTCTGTCACCCAGGCCGGAGTGCAATAGCACAGTTTTGGCTCACTACAACCTCGACCTCCTAGGCTCAGGCAATCCTCAACCTCTGTAATCCTCTTGCCTCAACCTCCCAAAAGATTACAGGAGTGAGCCATCGCACTTGATCTATTTAATCTTTTCTTGATGTAGTCTCCTTTTATATTATGTGTGTGATTTTAAATTTCAAATTTTGACCAGGCATGGTGGCTCAAGCCTATAATCCCAGAACTTTGGGAGGTTGAGGCAGAAGATTGCCTGAGTCTGAAGGTTCGAGACCAGTGTGGGCAACATGGTGAGACCTCGTCTTTAAAATAAATTAAAAAATTAACTGGCTGTATTTCCAGCTAGTTGGAAGGCTGAGGTAGAAGGATTGCTGGCCCCCAGCAGGTCAAAGCTGCAGTGGCTGGGAGCGTGCCACTGCACTCCAGCCTGGACAACAGAGTGAGATTCCAACTAAAAAAAAAAAAAAAATTCAAATTTCACTGTCTCAGCAACATGTAGTAAGTACATCTTTGACTATCTCTTAAACTGGTAAGATTGCATCCTAATTTTTGCAGAAATAATTTCAATTATTTCTACTTTGAAGATTTTTTGAAATTAAAATTATTTCTAGGTTAAGAAAATGAAGGCAGAAATTCAGCTATAGCAAATAAGTATCAATATCTAACTTTTTCCCCAAGGCCATTCATGCTTAGCGACAATCAAGAATTATGGCAATTGTTGGTCAGTTTTACTACTAGGTTTTAGAAGTATTATTTACTTTTCCCTACTTCAAATGACTCAAGTTTCTTCACGTTGATTATCTTTGTTTTGCGTTCCTTAGGCAGATAGCTTCATCAAAAAGCATCTACTGTTACACTCATATGCATTTTATTCTTTTGATCAGCTAATATTGTTTTTGTTTTCTATGGTAAGCATTTCCTGTACTTGCATTAAAGTTGGAACAGTATTTATTCAAAGTTTCTAATTTTAGAGCCGTGGAATTTTGTCCCTTGCTCTCAAATGGAATTGCACAATTTTTTCCCCCACAAGATCCAATAGTTATCCTGAAAATGGAATATCTGATGCTTTACCTTTATACTACACTATTATACTTCATTGTGAATATTGTGACTATTGATTCATATTATCTACATTTGAAAATTTAAACCCAATCTATTTGCTGTCCAATTTGTGATTAATTTAAAACATTTGAGTTCTTTGAAGAAAGCCTCAGTAACTACATTTTATTTTATACCTAAAAAATCATCGATACTATTGCTTTTGGTCATGGTAAAGGATTATGTTTGGAAATAGAAAAAAGTATTGGTTAAAAAATATGCATAGGTAAACAGAATCATTCCTAAGTAGGTTTGTTCTATCACCAAAACAATGAAATAATACAATTAGCATGGAATAGTTCTTAAATTCCCATTATAGGTCTTCCTATATTTGATCATAAAAGTTCATTATAATGCTAGATAATAAATGAATACATTTCTTAAATTAACTCTAGACCAATGGTTCTCAAAGTATAATTCTAGGACCAGAATCATCAACTTTACCTGGGTACATATTAGATATACAAATAGTAGGCCCCACCCAGACATATAAATAGGAAACTCTGAAGGTGAGGCCCTACAATCAGTGATTACTATGCTTCCTGGATTAGTTTTGTGCACACTAAAGACTTAGACCTTTTTTTTTTAGCCAATTAAACTGCAATCTTCTGATGAGTCTTATACACTACTAAAATTGATAAAACTTGAGAAACACTGAATAATACATCATCTTCAGATGGTACTTAACATGCAAACCTGTAGGCTTTACCTATTCATTCACACATTTATTAGGGTTTATTTTCTTTTTTCTTTTTTCTTTTTTTATTGAGTTGGAGTCTCACTCCGTCGCCCAGACTGGAGTGCAGTGGCCACTCCCGGCCACCGCAGCCTCGACCTGCTGGGCTTCGGCGATCCTTCCGCCTCAGTCTCCCAAGTAGCCGGAATTACAGGCACGCGCTACCACGCCCGGTTAACTTTTTGATTTTTTGTAGAGATGAGGTCTCTCCAAGTTGCCCAGGCAGGTCTCGAACCCGCAGGCTCAGGCAATCCACTCACCTCAGCCTCCCAAGGCGTGGGATTACAGGCTGAGCCACCGAGCCCGCTAGGGTTTATTTTCATGTTAGTTTTTTTCCTACAGAGAACAGGGCCCTGAAAAAAGAGATTAAGTATCTCTCTATCTCTCTATATGTAAATAATAAAAATTAGAAAGACCTGAAGAATGTACAGCACTAAAATAGAGTAGTTCTGGAAGACTTGACATGACAAAAAAAAAAAAAAAGGTTTGAGAGGGATGGTTAGCTTTTAGGTATGTGCCTAAGTAGGAAGACAGGCTTTGTTGACTTATACATGTTTGTTGTGTGAAAATTTACACTGAGGTAAAATAATGCTAAAAGTACAGAAAAATAAAAAGGCTAGAGCATAACATAGGTAGATATTATCAATGTCAGCATAAAGGGAAAAAATTCAGTAAATTCAGTATGAGTGAAAATAATTAACTTGAGAACATCCTATTATCTCAAATATTTTAAATTTCATTTTTGAAACACGATTTCACTTTCCTCTTAATTAGTATCTCCTACCCATATAATCTTGATTTATATTCATGCAAATCTAGACCCTAAATGATTTTGGTGGTTTTACACATGCAGTTTGGTCTCTGAACATATTAACTCAAGTGGTTATTCTAGATTTAGGAACAACGCTAGTCACCTATTAGCACATTAGCACAGTTAAACTTATTCTGAATTAGAATGTGTTCTGAAAATGTTCTATCCCCAGAGTAATTATGTTACTGCCTTGAGCCCCTGGTGTCCCAATGCTGTTTATACATTACTTTAGTCTGTCTCTTATACATTTAAGAAGAAAGTATATTAATGCAAATGAGAAAGTCTCAACCTCTGGGATTTGAACTAGAATTTAAAACAAGCTAAAAGAGCATCAAAAATGGAAACAGAATTACCAATAAAACTTTTAATGATTTTTAAGGAGCATTAAAATGATAGCTGTAAATTATAGCAAAGCTGTTTATGTATTTTGCTTTTTAAAGTTAGTAAACTGCTAGTCTGCTAAATAAAAATTATTTTATTTTATTTTATTCTGTTATTTGTAGAAGTGTTATGGAAGAAAAAAATGCCTAACATTTTATGAAATTTGTTGCCCTTTCATACATTAAAGTATTTGAGGCCTAAAATCAGAAATATCTAGAGGACAAGAGGGCAAGGATTCATGATTACTGAAATAGGAGTCCTATGACACTACAATTTTAAACTTTTCCATGGAGAACGTTTTATGTATGTTTTAGACACCTTAACTTAATAGTGAATTTTATCTTTTGTATTCTTTTTGTCTCTTCAATGAGAAGAACTGTTATTAAAAATATGTAACAAATACATTATTTAGATGATATATTTTAATATAACTTTAGGCAAGTTTTATATAAAAGTAATGCCTTTCATCTGTATTATGTCTTCAAACTACCTTGATATAGTAAGTTAGCCTTGCCTGGAACCTCAGGATACATATGCATTGCCCACAGATCAAACAGAAAATCTTTTTTTGCAAAAGTTCTTTGTAGACCTTCTAACAGGAGGAGGAATTGTTCAAATTTCCCAGTTTTCTGCTTATATATTTTTTTTAAGTTAACGTAATATATACTTATATATACAGTTAACTTAAATATATATGTATATATATATACACACATAATTTTATATATATATAAAACATAGAAAAGGTCATACTTGTTCATGAATGAGCCAAGGGAATAAATATATAATTAACACTTTCTTAAATTAAAATAAGAGTTTTTCATTGTTATATCAGGTAACAACCCCAAGCTTTATTTAAATTGGTAGCAATAGGACTCATGTAAAGTGTTGTGAAGATGAAGTTAGAATTAGAATCTAGAAAAGAAAAAGAACCTAGAATAATTCATGGTAAGTAGGACAAATATTTAATAAGAGTAGCTCTTACTATTAATAAATATGTGATTTATATTCATTTATATTCTTACGGTGATAAAATAAAATAATTTCTTTCTCATATGCTCACATGGACCTTTTTTCTTTGTGCATACGATATGTTACCAGCAAAATTAGTTTTCAGGTCAGAAAGACGAATTGAAAGGAAGAAGATTATTTCAGGTATTCCCTTGCTGTAGAGAAATGACATTGCAAGACACATACAAAACGAAAGGGAAATACTCAAATTATCATTTATAAAAGACGTATTTAAAAGAGATGTTATCAATGATTCACAATCATGAAGTAACAAAAAAGTGTATTCTCAGGAAATTTGGTGAGAGATTAGGGGAGATTTCATTCTTTTAGCCAGAATTTATTTGTTTATTTTTAATGTAGTCAGCAAAAGAGAACTCCAAGAAACAGACACTAATTATAAGTTTTTCTTTTTTAAAAATTGTTATTTTTATTTTCTAAAAATCAATTATCTCTTAATACTTGGGACTGATTCTTAAGATAGGGACAGCTTGACATATCTATTTAAAAACTCATATGTCATTCTCATGCCAACCCCTCCATACACACAGGATATATTAGTTACTTTGGCCTTTCCTTTATCTAAGTAATACATAAGTTTTTATGATACTCAAGGTTTTTTTCATGATGTCACTTTTTCACCTCATCCAAAAATGCTAAATGATACTGTTCAATGTTGCTTAATTTGGGGACAGTTTTTCTCTAACTTATAGCCTTGGTATTTCTTTCTTGCCACAAACTCTTTAGTTTCTGACTCTGAATTAGTAGCTATTACTGTTTTTTTGCCCTCCCACTCACTACCATTTGGTCTCAATAAGACAGCAATTTAAGAGACTTGTAGCAAGCTAATAGACTTCCTTATAGTTTTCCTCTCTCTATATTTCTTTCCTCAAAGAGCTCTTTGAAAAGTGTTAGACTTTTGCAGAGACATATTATCTTCGTGACCCTCACGAATATTAAAATCTCCAGCATTCTAAAAAGACTTTGTCTGCAATTCCTAGAGTCATCACTGGAAGACTTTTCATGAATAAATTCACAATATATTCTTCATAAAATCTTGTTATTTTGCTTACATTGTAACCTTGATTACAATAAAATCCAACAGTCATAGAGGCATATAATTTAAGTCACATACGTGATTTAAAATTTTCTAGTATCTACATTACTAAAAGAGTTCAAAAATAAATTTTATTAATATATTTTATTTAATCAAATATCTCCAAAATATTATTATTTTAATAGATGAACAATGTAACTATTATTGGTGGAATACCAAACATTTTTTTTTACCAAACTTTTTAAATTTTAGGGTATATGTTATACTTGCAATACATCTCAGTTTGGACTAGTTACATTTCAAGTGCTTGATAGAAACAGTAGCCTGTTACCACCATTTTGGACAGTGCAGGAATCCATTCCAAAATAAAGAGTATAAATTAGATAATCTTCAAGTCTCCCTTCAGTTTATGCTTAACATTTTTCTACTGAATGATTTTTAGACCTCTAGCCTACATATTCCAAGAAACAAGTAGAAAGTGAATATTTCCCTAACATCTTTAGCAGTAAAACGGAAAGTTAGTAATTTACCATTTCTTATCATTGGCTCTCTGTTTTTGGAAAAGGTTCCCTAAGTAGACATTTCATCCTATTGTCGTCAAGGAATACTACTTGTTACTACTTTCTTTTGTTACATCAGACAACATCCCCAAACTTTATTTAAATTGATAGCAATAGGACTCATGTAAAGTTCTGTTGTATAAATAAATATAAAATGACACCCAGTTCTCTCAACTCTCTGTGGCACATTTTTAAGAGAAATACTGACACACAATAAACTTTCTACATTTTTAAGTTTTTATTATGATGCTCTCTAAGTCCTATTGAATTTTTAAGGAATGCATTTGTATAATTTCTCTGTTTTTACTGTCGTTAATTTTTCCTTTTCTGCTAATTACTGTTTCTCTTAGAAATACATTTAAATGGTTATGTGTAGAAAAGACAAACTGACTAATGACTAATTAGGTTATGCGGCCGGCCCCGTGGCTCAACCTATTATCCCAGCACTTGGGAAGCTGAGGTGAATGGATTGCCTGAGCCCGTGGGTTGGAGACCCACCTGGGCAACTTGATGGGACCACGACTCTACAATTAAAAAATCATAAACTAGCTGGGCGTGGTAGCGTGCGCCTATAGTTCCGGCTACAGGGAAGGCTGAGGTGGAAGGATCGCTGGAGCCCAATAAGTTGAGGCTGTGGTGACCAAGAGTGTGCCACTGCACTCCAACCTGGGCAACACAGTGAGACTCCAACTCAAAAGAAAACAAAAACTAATTAGGTTATGGACTATATTTTATAGGTAGGCTTATTTGTTATGTTTGTATGCTTCCTAGATAAGCAGTTAAGAAAATGCATATAAGTGTTTGTAAACTATGAATTCTTCGACACTATACATTAATAGACAAAGCTGATTAAAGAATTTTAAAAATGTGTCTACCTGGTAGTTGTGAATATAACACGTAAATCCAGAGACACTAGGAAGAAAGCAAATACAGGGAATGTGATTTGTTAGTTATTCAGATATAAAAGTGTGATGCAGGAAAGGGGTACAGTCATGTCTACTAGGGATTTACCCTGTAAAATATAACCATCTAGCTGAATGCACCCCTGTGGAGAAAATGTCAATGTTGACTTGTTTAATGTTATGCTTACGAGGTCTGACAATTAAGTTTGTGGACTTGCCACCATGTGCTTACGTTGGCAGCACTGTACAAACAATTTAGTTAGGTTTCATAATCTTGACATATCAGTGTCTCACAGTTGTGTTTGTGTTGACAAGTTTATGGGGATAATGACATGAAGAAAATGACTGCATACAAAAGGATGAAACATGTTTTTCTGAGGGGAGAGAAAGCGTCACTGATGAAGAGAAATCAGGACAACAAGTAACAAGCAGCACTGACAAAAACACTGCAAAAATTTATTAAATTGTGAATCAAAGTCATCAGCTGACTGTGAGAGGCATAGCAGACCAAATGAACAGATAGAGAAACAGGAAAAAATTTAACTGAAAATCTTAGCATAAGCAAGGTGTGTGCAAAAATAATCCTGAAGGAGCTTTTGCATCACGACAATGCACCAGCTGATGCAGCACTGTCTGTGAGGGAATTTTTAGCCAATAAACAAATAACTGCATTGGAACACAATGCAGTTATTTTGTTCCCTCAATGACATTTTTCTTTACCTGAAGATACAAGAAACATTAAAAGGAAGACATTTTGATGACATTCAGGATATCAAGGGCAATACGACAGTTCTGATGACCATTCCAGAAAAAGAGTTCCAAAATTGCTTCGATGGGTGGACTAGGCACTGGCATTGGTGCACAGCTTCCCAAGAGGAGTACTTCAAAGGTGACTGTAGTGATATTCAGTAATGAGGTATGTAGCACTTTTCTAGGATGAGTTTGCAAACTTAATTGTCAGAAGTTTTACAATCAATTTCTCTGTGTGCTAAGAAGACAACAAAGTCAAATAATATGTAGTCATGTTGAAGAATAAAACTAGGCTCAGTTGCAATTCACTGTAATAATTTTGAAGTTATAAATGCCACTAACTTGAGTGACCTAGAAAAACTGAAGTTCAAGATGGTAGCATTATAGAAACCAATGAATCGCATTCATTATCATACAAATAAAAATGGATTCTTTATTGTAAGTATCCTATTCAGTTATCTCTGCACATCTAATCTAGCTCCACATATCCATATTTCATTGATGATGAGAACACATGTATAATAAAATAAGAGAATACTCTTTAAAAAAAAGAAGAAAGGAATGGGAAATGTTATGATTTTAATTCTATAACTTTTAAAATATGAATCTTGGTGATTTGGGGGAGGAGTGTTGATGGAAGTGACCAACAAGAGTTGAGTACCTACTAAATAAAATTGTGCTCTTCTGCCTTCCTTATTTGATCTGTTTGTTCTTACAACTGTGTGCTATTAATATCCCCTGTTAAAAGATAAGAACACTGAGCCTCAAAAAAATTAAGTAAATCATACAGGACCACACAATCATTAACTGAAACTTAAAAAAATAGGTTCATACAACTGCAAAGTCCACATTCTTTGCACATTGCTTCCAGTCCAAGACATAAGACTAGAAATTTCCCTTTTGAGTTTTGCCACTTGTACGCCATATAGGTTTATGGTCCGTTGAACACAACTGTGAATCACCAGATTCACCAGTATGTTTATTAGAGCCAGCAAGAAGGGCCAAGGAATTTATTCCAGAGAAACAATAGAGAAGTAAGATATTAAATGTCTACTGTGTATCAGAGTAAAAGTCACACTCAGATATTAAACAAATACAAAATAGGAGGGGAATAATTTGTTGCAGGCGCTGTTGGTGGCTCCCCCATATCTCATCAGCACACACCACTCCTGTACATTCCAACTGGAAGCATCTGAGACTCTTTCTGAAGGCTTTTCTGGCCAAGGTCTCTGGCTCAGCAGAAGGGCAAATGAAAGTGCCAGGAGTTCCTATCACCTGGGAGCAGCCCTGATTCAGTGACTGGCAGTTTTGTGGATAAATATCCTAATTCCCTTGTTCCTTGGTGGGGATTAAACGGAGAGAGGGTATGCACTGTCTCTCAAAGTTGAGAAGTGGTATTGGGTCCCAAAATTTTTCAGGTGTGCCAACAGCAGTAACCTGTGCAAGAAAGCACACCTGGCTGATTTCTCTTTCTTCTGTGTCTCATTTCGTCCTCTTATCCTGGTCCTTTCCTGGGATTACCTCCCCCAAGAAATATTAGTACTCACATATTTGTTCTATCCTTCTTCTGAGGGAATTCAGTTTAATCTATAATTCCAGTTCTGGAAGTTGGAATTTTAACATCAGAATGGTGATTTTTTTTTCCTTCCAATTGTTGCGGCTTTCTTTCTTTTTTTTTTTTTTTGAGTTGGAGTCTCACTCTGTCGCCCAGACTGGAGTGCAGTGGCCGCTCCCAGCCACCGCAGCCTCGACCTGCTGGGCTCCGGTGATCCTTCCGCCTCAGCCTTCCAAGTAGCTGGAACTACAGGCATGTGCTACCACGCCCGGCTGATTTTTTGATTTATTATAGAGATGTGGTCTCGCTGCCCAGGTGGGTCTCGAACCCGCGAGCTCAGGCAATCCACTCACCTCAACCTCCCAAAGGCGCGGGATTACAGGCTGAGCCACCGAGCCCAGCTTACTTTCTTTAGGTATTCAATATTAAGACCATGACAGAGCAGGACCAATTTTAAGAAAGGGAAGTTTATCAATATTAAGATCATGACAGAGCAGGACCAATTTTAAGAAAGAGAAGTTTACAAAATACAGGTCATCAAATAAATATTCATTTAAGAATTACAAGATGATTTAGGTAATTTATTTTTAAATAATAATAATGAATGCTTGGTGCTTTAATTGGTTTTACATGCATATGTAATGACAGTCAATATTTTGCTTTTTAAAATTCCTCATGAGTTTGTATAAGAAAGGGCATTCTCTTGAGATGGATAAAGGAATCAGTAACAAAGATGATAAGTCTAAACTGAAAACAAAACAATAAAAACTAATCTTTTATGCTAAACCAATTGAATACTTATATGTTTGAGTCAATTACTTTTCAAATTTTAACATTATGCAAGTTTTGAACAAAAAGTAAACTTCTGTTTTTCCATGTCCAAATTTTGACTATTAATATAAAGAATAATGATTAAATGTTTGACTATTTTTTACATTTTTATTTCAATAGTTTTAGAGGTGCAAATGGCTTTTGGTTTGGGTTATATGAATGCACTGCATAGTGGTGAAGAAGTCTGGGCTTTAAGTGTAACCATCACCCCCACTGGTGCACATTGTTCCCAATAGGGGGTTTTTCATTCTCTCCCTTCCTACACCTCCCTCTTCTGAGTTTCCAGGGTTCCTTGTGCCATTCTGCATGCCTTTGCAGACCCTTAGTCTAGCTCCAGCTTATACTAGTGGGGAGCCCCCAAAAACCAGAATTATCTTTTGGAGGGTAGGCCCCATGTGATACAAGCTTTCCCCGCTAGGTAAATTTTCGAGGAAACAACAGGCATCAATGTACCAGCTAGAGTTGTTAAAGGCTGTGTTGGTTTCTGCGATTTTTTTTTTTTCTTTTTTGGAGATTCGTGTTTTTTTTTTTGGTGATTTGTGAGCACACCTACCCACACAGCACTGGATGTTCAGGAGTTTGTAAACAAAAACAGTATGACCCTCATGCCCCATCCTTCCTATTCTCCTGATCTCACCCCAGTGACGTTTTTTTCTTTGTTTCCCTGATGACAAAAGTCCTCAAAGGGAAATGGTTTGCAAATGTGGAAGATGTGAAACAAAAAGACGACAAGCACTAAAGGGTCTAAAAATTGGTGAGTTCAAAAACTATTTTGAGCAGAAGAAAAAAAGCATCTTGTAGGTGTATTCCATCAAACAGAAAGTATTTTGTAGGTGACTAAAATGTAAGAATAAATACAAAATTTTTAATAAATAAATTCCAGTTTTTTAGGTTTCCTCCTTATAAACCAATACTGCATTTGGCTTTTCATTCCTGCATTACTTCAATTCTAAAATTTCATGATGAAATACTGATTTTCTTTTTAATGTATCAAAAGAATGAAGAAGAATCCATAGGTAGAGCACAAATAATTTAGAAAAGTAAGGGAATGGTAGAGAAACAGGAAAGGAAAATTAATAGGGAGACAGGAAAAGAAGTCACACTTAAGGAATAGAACTGGAAACGAGAAAAGTAGTTTTGAGGAAAGTAAGGAATCATTGTGAGATGACTATCTGAAGAAGGTAAGACTTGGAAACTACTTGCTATAAATCTGGAAATTGAGCAACAGAGTAATTTCAAATACTCTATCTCTTTGGATGACAGAGAGTGACTGTGTGTGTGTGTGTGTGTGTGTGTGTGAGAGAGAGAGAGAGAGAGAAAGAGAGAAAGACAGACAGAGAGAGAGAGTGAATAACTGAATTGTTTATGTTTGTTGGTTCAGGTGGAAGAATATGGGCAAATAAGTGAAATTTGCAGTAAGGATGTTGATTGTTCAAAATAAAGATAGACTTTCTAACCCAAATCACTTATCTGGGTAAAGCTACAACTGTGACTTAATTCCTGCTTTGATGAAATTGCTCAGATTTTGTGGTATTTCTCACTGAGTGTGTGGCAAGAATTTGGACTATATAGTTCCCAACAAATCTGTGAATCTATGTGTCACGGAAGAAATTAATCAGATGGAAGGCTTAATTTTTTCATATTACAAAGTATTGTTTAATACTTTATAATATTAAACAATACTTTGTAATATGATTTCATCTGGAAACACCTACTTTCTTGGGGAATCAAGCATCTCTTACAGTAAGCTTGGGTCGCCTTTCTCACTGTTCTGTAAAAGCAGACCCATTCATTTAAAATTTAAGCGGCGATAACACCTAACCCCAGTAAGAATGGCCATCATTAATAAAACAAACAACATATGCTAGTGAGGATGCAGAGGAAAGGGAATGTTTCTGCTTCTGGTGGCAACGCAAACTAGTGCAACTTCTCTGGAAAATAGTGTAATGATTTCTGAAAGAACTAGAAATTGACCTTCCATATGACCTGGTAATCCCCTTATGGGGAATATACCCGGAGGAACTCAAATCATTCTACAAAAAAGATACCTGCACATGCATGTTTATTGCAGCACTATTTACAATAGCAAAAATATTGAACCAACTGTGTTGCCCATTGAAACTGGACTGAATAAAAAAATGTGGTACATATGCACAATGAAATATTATGCACACATAAAGAAGGACAAACTTATGAACTTCGCAGCAACATGGATGGATTTAGAGTCTATCATACTCAGTGATGTATCATAGAAACAGAACACTGAATACTGCATGTTCTTACTCCTAAGTGAAACTTGAACAGTTATCATAATAATACAAGAAAGAGATTGGCAGTAGTGGGAAACTGCCAGGGAAGGAGACACACCTCATCAACAAGGGTACCTGCATAATGCACATTTTTATACCTAACCCTGAATTGTACCCCACATCTTTAAAATTAAATAAATAAATAAATAAATAAAATAAAAAATAAAATTTAAGAGGCATTCACAGAGCTCCTGTTCTGTATCAGGAACTGTTTAACCTCATGAAGAGTCAGGGATACCTACACAATGATTGCCTGTAAGGAAACATGAAGTGATGAAATTAGATACACTTTATTGTATGGAACAAAATCTAAAGTTGTAAAATGGCTTAGTTATTGTGACTCTTTCTAGTTGGTTATAATTATGATATTGAATGTAATAGAAAAAGTGTTCATTTCAGGAAACCTGTGTTTTTGCCCTACCTTTAGCTGTGCTTAACTATTTAACCTTGGAAAATCATCTAACTTGTGAGGACAAATGTTCCTTTGTCTGTGAGATGAACTTGAACAGTATACCCTAAATTCTATATCCTCAAGTTCATGAGTATATTGCAAAGGTGTGCTCTAAATGTACCGGAACTGTTGGGCTTGGTAGCTCAAGCCTGTAATCCTAGCACTTTGAGAGGCCAAGGAGGGAGGGTCACTTGATTTCAAGAGTCCAAGTCTAGCCTGGGAAATATAGTGAGGAGGATGAGACTGTGGTGAGTTGACATCATGCTACCGCACTCCAGCCTGGGTGACAGAGTGAAACTCTGACTAAAAAAAAGAAAAGAAAAAGATAAATGTGTTTGAATTAAATGCAAAAATTTGTGGGTTGGATTTGTTCATTTTTCTGGGAGAGAGAAAATAGTTTTAGATTATCAAGGAAAGTTGTTATTTGAAACATTTTAGAATTGCCAGATTGTAGTTCCTTTAATATCTTACTTTTTCTGAAATACTTTGATTCATATCTCTATGACTCATTACCTCTGTATCAATTTGGAATAGCCATTTTTATGAAACAAACCTGCCCCTTAAATAAATATCAAAGTTACATAATCTTAATGATTTATCTAGTCATGAAGTTTTTCACATATAAAGAAACGGTTTAGGTTCTTTAACAACTAAAAATTGATACACCATCAAATATTAGAGCAAACTGAAACTGTGCTATATAGTTGGGGCAAATGACACATAAAACATTAAGAAATGTGGAATTTTGAAACTGTCTGTAACAGCGACTAAAGTAAAACAAACAGTATTTTTCTTTTAAGTGGCTTGTAAAAGTCAAGGCTGAAAATAAAATTTCTCAGGTCTCTCATTATATAAAATAGCTTAATAAAATAGCAAATATAAAAATGACTAAGATCAAATGAATTACTTAAAAATGTATACTACTTTCCATTACCTTTTGTGTTTAGTACTATCTCAAGTCACAATATCTATACGTCTCATTTATAATAATATTTATTTGGTTTTTATTGATGTGGGGGCTTTATTTGGTTTGCTTTTCCTTTATTATCCTTAGGGCTAATAAGTAGAAAGAAAAATAAAGGAAATTGGAGTTAAAAAAAACCTTTAGGAAGTAATTTTTGATGTTCATCATTCTTTGACTCTTCAAATTCCCAGCTCAGCATGGGGTAGACATACAGCCTCACTGAAAGTTCAATTATTTTATGAGCTATAGCTCAGAAGACAAATCACCTGTTTCATAAGCTGTTTGTTGAGAGAAACTTGAAAGGGATTCATATATTCTGGAGGTTTAATAACTTAAAACTTGTAGGAAAATTATATAATTACTGTTGATTTACATACCATGTTATTTTTCTCAAATCATGAACCAATTAAGATAAATCTCATGAATTTTACATTTTAGGATTTTTTCCAAAACATTAATTAAATTAATCAAAGATTACAATATATTTTATTTTTAGGATAATGCTTTGAAATTATTTGCAGCCTATCTGTACTACACTACCATCATGTCTAAGAGAGGAACATCACCAAAACTTTCACAAAGGATGCCCCCTGATAATGAGCAAATATATTTTCTGAAATCCAAAGCACAATTGACCCATATCTAAAATTCAATCCTAAAATGCAACAAAGCAACTCTGCACTTGTAAACATTGCACATGTTTAAAATGATAAGAGCAGAAAGCTAGTTTTTAAAATGACTAAGCATTTGACTTGAATCTTTTTGTTGAAAAAAATGCATACATGTTTATACAAAATAAGTGAAGCCACAGAAGAGAAGGTTAATTGTGTCAAACACCATGTAAACAGATAAAAACAAATGGAATTCCGAAAATAAAGTAAAATAATATAAAGGAAAGTCATTTAAAAGCTCAAAATACATAAATAACAATATGAAAGTTGCAGAAGTATCACTTATTTGAATGTTAATCACTCAGAGAATAGTGTATAATATTTAAATTACCATTGCCTAATTTCTTTTTTTGAGTTGGAGTCTCACTCTGTCACCCAGACTGGAGTGCTGTGGCATGCTCCCAGCCACCACAGCCTCGATCTGCTAGGCTCTGGTGATCCTCCCGTCTCAGCCTTCCAAGTAGCTGGAACTACAGGCACGCGCTACCACGCCTGGCTAGTTTTTGATTTATTGTAGAGACGAGGTCTCTCCAAGTTGCCCGGTTGGGCCTCGAACCCACAGGCTCGGGCAATCCACTCACCTCAGCCTTCCAATGTGCTGGGATTACAGGTTGAGCCACTGAACCCAGCCTCCACTGCCTGATTTCGAAAGCACTTCAACAGCCTTTGTTAAATGTAAGGTACACAAAATCCTAATGATAAATTTAACCCAAACTCAAGATACCGTATGAAGATAACTTTTCTCTCTTCATCATCACTAACCATTTTGTATAACATGTAAAGCAAGGAAACACTAAACAGAGAGGTAAGACAGAGGATTAGAATTTTCTAGAATTTTTGTTGATGCTAACTCCCTGTATCGATCTGGTATTTCTCTAACCTTTTTTGCCTTCATTATTCGAGGAAAGTTTGACTATTTAATCATTAATAGTGTGCGATTCTATTGTAATTGGAGTACTCGCATTCTTAATTTTTCTTTTTGAAAAACTGTGTGTGACACAAATTGGTAAGAATTTGTGACTGTGATAAATTATAAATATGGGTTTATTTTCAGTTTTAGACTTCTGACCTCAAGTGGGTATGTCATAACTAGCAGGAGACATCTCATCATTCATAATATTTGCATTTTATATGTCCTTGAAAGTTTCCTGCTGAAGATGATTTTAACAACAAAAAACTTAAGTTGGTGGTAATTTTATTCCAAATTTGTTCTGTTTTGACATGTTTTCTCCATTCACTGGCAACATTAATGTAAGCATTCAAGTACAATGTAAGATGTCTTTTTAGTAAAATACATTTCAATTTTATAATTAAATCTACTTAGTGCTAGAGGATTATACGTACTAATTTAAAGGTTTATAAAAATAAAATTTATTAAACACTTACAATTTAATTATAAACTTATCTTGTCACAACAAATTAGTGTTTCAAAAATATTCATATAACCTTTCAAACAGTTGAAAATGTATATTTAGGATTTATACATTTTTACTGATCTTAGTTCAATTCACTCGAATGCTTTCTCAATATTCGTAATACAAGTAGTTTTTGTAACTGAAAATGAACACAGATACTCATTTTCTAAAGACTTTGAGTTACAAAGATGATCTAGAATAATATTCCCTCCATTTATCCTGCATCTGACACGGCATATAAATGATATCTGCTGAACCATGCCCAGACCTATAATCTCATTGTGACTGTGAAGCTCATGGCTAAGAATACTGCCTGGTAGTTGATCCGAAAAGCCAGGTTCCTGCCAGAGATGTCATGCAGCGCAGTGCATTGATAATTACTAGCAAGCTCCTTCACCTCTCTTCTCATAAATGTTAATGATAGCCTTGAAATCCCAAGGCATTTCTGTAGAATTTCCATTCTTTTGTATAAAACAGTGACTGAAGCAGGTTAATCAATATTACCAAGGGGACTGAAGGTGGAGGGCTCTTCCAAGACTCTTGTCTCCAGTCAACTAAAATGCAGAGAAGGTTTTTAGATATACTGTGCTAATTCTCTTTGCTTTTATAAATCCCTAAAATTGAATTTTCTATACCCTACATGAATTATGCCACATTTAACTGTGAATACATGGGAAACATGACACTTGGCCTAACAGAGAAGAATGTTGTAAAGAGCCAAAGAGAACACATAGGAGAGAGAATTTTGTAAAGGGTGCTGGACGTGGTGGGTCACACCTGTAATCCTAGCATTTTGGGATACTGAGGCAGAGGATTTCCTGAGCCGAGGGGTTGGAGACCAACCTGGGCAACTTGGAGAGACCTCGTCTCTACAATAAATCAAAAATTAGCCAGGAGTGGTGGTGCTCACTTACAGTTTCAGCTACTTGGAAGGCTGAGATGGGAGAATCCCCTGAGTCCAGCAGGTAGAAGCTGCGGTCCATGAGTGTGCCACTACACTCCAGCCTGGGTGACAGTGAGACTTCAACTCAAAAAAAAAAAGAAAGAAAAGAAAAGGGGAGGACTGTGAAGGGCCACCGCCAGGGCCACCGCCAGGCCCTAGCAAACCACATCCCCTCCCTTTTCCTGGAAAGGGGCCCAAACCCAACCCCCGCCTAAAATGGCGACCTGGCACATAAAGGGGGCGTCTGAAACGGCACCTTCCGGGTTCTTCTTCCACAGTCCAGCTCACCTTTTCCTACGTCCGGGAAAAATCCACCAACCTGGATGGAGCTCCACCAGCCGACCAATAATCGACTGACAGGTCGCCCTAAACCCCCATAAAGGCTGGCGTGCCCTTGCTTCAGCGCTACAGCCTGACCCTCGGGTCCTGTAGCCACCACGTTCGACCCATTAAATCTCTTGGCCTTGACGGGTGTTGAGTCTCGCTGTGCGCCACCGTCTTTCAGGCTGTAAGTTATTAACGTTGTTGCCATGTGTACTCCTGTCTCTCTGGGTTTGTTCTGCTCTTTGTGACCACCTTGCTTGCAATTTAATTGAATAATTTAAAAAATTTTGAAAGACTAAGTAATTTTAAATATCAAGTGGCAAAATAGGAGGAAATAAAGTGACTTTTTTGTATCATCTGGAATTGTAAATTTTGTGATAACTTACCTTCTTTATTTTGTGATAACTTACCTTCTTTATTAACTGTGTCATCTCTTGGTGGTCTTACTTCTAGAGGTTTCCTTGTTTAACCACAGTAAACTGGGACACGTGCATACACTGATCTCAACTTTAGCTCAGTTTTCTACAGATAGCAAATGTCAAGCTAGAGTGAAATTCAAGAGAGCGTAGTAATTAAGAAGCTTACCCCCCTTTTTATATGCTAACGTAAGATTTTGCAGCCACTTTTTCCAAAATAAACTTTTTTATTTTAGAATGAATTTAGTTATACAGAAAAGTTGTGAAGATTATGAGTTCCCATTCCCCATGTAGCCAACAACCAGTTTCCTCTATTATTAACTTTGTACCTTAATGTGTTAACATCTGTCATAAGTAATGAACAAATATTCATACATTACAATCTTTATTGAGATTTTCTTAGGTTTTGCCTAAAGTCATTTTTTGTTCCAAAGTCCAATTCAGTTTACCGTATTACATTTAGTCATCAGGTCTCCCTGGGATACTTCTGGCTTTGACTGTTTCTCAGACTTCCCTTGCTTTGGGTGATCTTGGCAGGTTGTGTTTTTGTTTTGTTTGAAATAAGGTCTCACGCTGTTGGCTAAACTGGAGTGCAGTCGCGCAATCCTGGCTCTCCACAGCCTGGACCTTCTGGACCAAGCACTCCTCCTGTCTCAGCCTCCGAATCAGCTGGGACTACAGGCACGTGCCAACATACCCTGCTAATTTTTAAATTTTTCTGTAGAGACAAGGTCTCACTATATTGCCGAGGATGGTCTCAAACTCCTAGTCTCAAGAGATCCTCCCACCTCAGTCCCCCTAAGTACTGGATTAGAGGCATCAACCATTACACCTTGTTTGACTTTGATAGTTTTAAAGTGTATTTATCAGGTATTTTGTAGAATGTTCATGAGTTGAAGTTGATCTGATGCTTTTTTTATGATTTAACTATCGTTTTGGATTTTGGAGAGGAAGAACACAAAAGTAAAGTGTCATTCTCATTGCATTATATCTAGGGTACAGACTATCAATATGACTTATCCTTGATTTTAATCTTGATTATCTGACTGAGGTAGAATTTTTTACATATTTCTACTGCAAAGTAGACCCTTTCCAAACTGTACTATTTGGAAAGGAAGTCAAAAGGGAAGGTCCATAATTAAGGAGTGGTTAATTAAGTCCATTTCTTTGAGGGCACAGTATTGACATAAATTACTTGAAAGTATTCCACATGAGACATCTATAGAGTTTATCTTTTCCTCCCTTTATTTATTCAATCATTTATCTATCAGTACGAACACATGGATATTGATTTTATTATACACTGGGCTATAATCTAACACTACTTTATTTATATTCTTGCTCAGATTGGCCATTTGAAGCTCTTTTAGTTGTCCTTTGTTCTTTTGACATAGCCCCATCACTACAGATTTTTTAAAACATTGGTTTATTTTCTGACACAACAATGTACAGCAGTCTCAGTTTGTTTACCTACTGTCTTAATTTTCTTTTTCTTTTTTTTTTGAGTTGTAGTCTTACTCTGTCTCCCATATTGGAGTGCAGTGGCATGGTCATGGTCATTGCATGCTTAACCTGCTGGGCTCAGGCAACCCTTCTACCTCAGCCTCCCAAAGTGCTGGGATTACAGGCTTGAGTCACTGTGCCCAGCATCTCCTGTCTTAATTTTAGTATAAACCATTTCTCTAAGGGACCCTGGTACTTTTACTAGAAATCAGTGTTTAGGTGTTAGGTGTGGTCACTGATACTGAAGCATCATTGTTTCCAGAACCTCTTAGCCAATAGAGCAAGAAAATATATGTGTGTATATTAACCCATGTATATATACATAACTATAAATGTCTATATCTGTATCTCAGTTTATATTTACATTTATCCATCTGTATCAATATCAAGCTAAATGTGTTCATACTAGTCTTCAACCTAATCAATTACCATATCAATCATTCTAGCCTCCTCCCCTTGCATATCTGTAAATTTCCACTCCAATAATGAGAAACCTGGATTTTTGCCATTTTCCATCCATTTAAGTAATTGTTCAATTCCAGTGTGCATGTTTATTTGATTCAGAATTGTTAATGATACTCATGTGAGACATAACTTTATCAACTAGAGTACAGCATTTATGTGCAGATCCTTTTAACTTTAGTCTGACAAACTTCACTTATTTTCATATTTGCCTTCATCAGCATTTTCCCCTCTCCCCTGGCCCCACTTAAGAGTGTAAGTGGGGTTGTTTTATACATCTTAATTATGGTTAGACTATCTTTTTGCAGTCTACATTTCATCTTCTCATCCCCTGGAGTCCAAAATATTTTTTTTGAATGTGCATTTATTAAGGTTTTCTCCCTCTTCTGTAAAGTTCTCTGGATTTTGACAATTGCATAATGTGATATATCCATCATTATGGTATTATGTAGAATAGTCCAGTGTCTTAAAAAAGTGCCCCATGCTTCATCTATTCAATACTGCCCCCCAATCCCTTCAACTACTGATCTTTTTACTGTCTGTAGTTCTGTATGTTCCAGAATGCCATATAAATAGAATAATAAATTATATAGCCTTCTCAGATTGGCTTCTTTTGCTTAGCAATATGCATTTAACATTCATTCTTGTATTTGTATGGCTTGTTAGTTAATTTTTTTAAAAAAACTGTCATATAGTTGTATCACAGTTTATTTATTGATCCACCTATTGATATCTTAGTTGATTTCAGTTTTTGCCAATTGTGAATAAAGCTGCTATTAACATCCATGGGCAATGTGCACGTGTGTATGTGCCAGTGTGTACGTAAGTTTTTCAATTCAGGTTGAGTAAACACCTAGGAATGTGATTGCTGAGTTTTATGGTGAGACTATAATGGGGGACCCCACTTCCCAACAAAATCCTGGAATTACCTTTGGAGGGTGGGCTACTTATAGTACATTTGAAATTTGTTCATCCAGATCAAATGATTAACCAAATTTTTTATTTGGAAGTTTTGAGGAGGTTGCATCAATGATTTGCAGAATAAAAGTCCCAAGTTGTGACAAACAGGTAATTCTTCCACGATGTCGATGCACCTGCCCACACTGCATGGAGTGTTCAGCAGTTTTTGACCAAATATGGCATGACCCTCGTGCCCCACCCTCCCTATTCACCCAATCTTACCCTGAGCAACTTTCTATTTTCTTGGATGGAAAAAGTGCTCAAAAAGGTTATGTTTTGCTGGTGTGGAAGAGGTGAAACAAAAAACAACCAAAACACCAAAAGCCATCAAGATTGATGAGTTCGGCTGGGCTCGGTGGCTCAGCCTGTAATCCCAGTGCTTTGGGAGGCCGAGGTGAGTGGATTGCCTGAGCCTACAGGTTCGAGACCCACCCGGGCAACTTGGCAAGACCTCATCTCTACAATAAATCAAAAAAATTAGCCGGGCGTGGTAGCGCCCGCCTGTAGTTCCAGCTACTTGGAAGGCTGAGACGGAAGGATCCCCGGAGCCCAGCAGGGCAAGGGTGCAGTGACCAGGAGCAGCCACTGCATTCCAGTCTGGGCGACGGAGTGAGACTCCAACTCAAAAAAAAAAAAAAAATTGACGAGTTCAAAAACTGTTTTGAGCAGTGGAACAAGCATCTTGATATATGTATTGCATCAAACAGAGAATACTTTGAAGGTAACTGAAGTTTAAATGTGTAAGAATAAATATTCAATATTTTATATAAATTCTGGGGGTTTTTGCAGTCCCCCGTGTATATTTCACTTTATAAGTTACTACCAAATTGTCTTGCAAAATAGCTGTGCCATTTTGTATTCCCACCAACAGTGAATGTAAGTTCTTATTGCTCTGCATTCTCTCTAGAAATAGTATTCTCAGTGTTTTGGATGATAGCCATTCTGATAGCTGTGCAGTGGCATCTTATAGTTGGTTTAATGTGCACTAACTTAATGGCAAATGTTGGACATTTTAAAATTTATGCTTACTTGTTATTTATGTATCATTTTTGATAAAGTCCCATTGCTAATATTTTGTCATTTTAGTATTTGAGCTGTTTGTTTTCTTACTGCTGGGACTTAAGAGTTCTTTCTTTAATTTGAGTATATGTACTTCATAGGATATGCTTAGCAAATATTTTCTCCTGCACTGGCTTTGTCTTTTAATTCTGTTAACAATGTATTTTGAAGAGCGGAAATTTTAAATTGCAATCAAGTTTAACTTACCCATTATTTTCATGAATTATGCTTTTGGTATTGTATCCAAAAATTCAACAAATCCAAGAAAAAAATCTATTTTTTTAAAGATTTATTGTTTTATTATTTTATATTTAGGTCTGTGATTCATTTTTAGTTAATTTTGTGTGATGTATATAGTTTGTGTCTGTATTTTTCTTTCATATATTAACACCCAACATTATTATTATTTTTTGACTAACTTTCACCAAAAGAGAAAAAGTATCCTTTTTCCATTGAATTGCCATATTCAAAGACCATTCAATTGTATTTTTGTGCTTTTTATTTTCTGTTATGGGTTTTCTATTCCGTCTATTCCTCTGCCAATTCTTCACAATCTTGATTACTGTAGTTTTATGTAATGTCTTGAAATATTGCAGTGTGAGTCCTTCAACTTTGTTATTTTCTTTAGTATTGTTATGGCCTTTTCACATCTTTTTCCTTGCCAAATAAATTTTAGAAACAGTTTGTCAATATCTGTTATAGAGATTTTAAGAGAACTGGCTGGAGTTTTGACTGGGAGTCTATTGAATCGATAGATTAATATGGAAAGAATTGACATTTAACAATATTGAATCTTCCAACTCATGAACCTGAAATATATTTCCAGCACCCTCCTTTTTTTTTTTTGAGTTGGAGTCTCACTCTGTCACCCAGACTGGAGTGCAGTGGCCGCTCCCGGCCACCGCAGCCTCGACCTGCGGGCTCCGGTGATCCTTCCGCCTCAGGCTTCCAAGTAGCTGGAATTACAGGCATGTGCTACCACGCCCGGCTGATTTTTTTTTTTTTTTTTGATTTATTGTAGAGATGAGATCTCGCTGCCCACGCAGGTCTCGAACCCGCGGGCTCAGGCAATCCACTAACCTCAGCCTCCCAAAGGTGCGGGATTACAGGCTGAGCCACCGAGCCCGGCTTATTTTTTTTTAATCTTGCAAAAAAAGATAGTGTGCTGTTACTTAATACATGTTTGCCTAATTAAATATATCTTGTAGATCATGTTATAAATCAGCTCCAGAAAAAAAAAGAAAAATTGTCTCCCTCTAACAGTATAGATTAAGTCCAAATAGGCCAAATAGGTATGAAAAGATCTGAGTCATGCTAAATAGCTTTTCAAGTATTTTCATATGAGAATTTTATCAGAACACATTTAGATTTTATATAAATTATGAGTTTGCTTGAAGTTAGAGACAGTATATAAATTGAAATTCATTATGCAGAAGATTGCCACTTATGGTAAGAGAAGAAAGGAGTTTCAGAGAGTAATGCATTATTGTTAATTAGAAATTGGGGAAAACTAAATATAAGACTCTCTAAAGAAAAAAAAATAAAACTAGAAATAAACTGAAACAGTTTTGAAGGGATAGAGAGCAATAGATGCATACAAAAAACTGGGGTATTAAAAAAAAGAAAAAAAAAACTAACTGGGGGAAACAATGAGAATTTCATTAATGGGACCAGAAGTGAGTGACCTAGACAGGCATTTTCCTCCACCCCAAAATTATCCTTGAAAGACAATAACCAAAAAATCATAAAATGTTTGAAAAATAAAACACAAGCTTATTATTTGAATCACAATATTTGTTTTCAAAGTAATCGCCTATTATTGGACTGTGAGTTGCAAATTCTATATTAGGTTCCATTTGGCAAGTTAAGAAGTATTTTCTTCCCAATAAAAGAAGACATTTTTAAAAATTCTAAAATGCAATTGAAAGGGAAGACTGGCAAAGACATATGAGGAAGTAAATAGTCCAAACAATTATTTGGTTGTTAACATGCCAACAAAAGGTTGGTTTTGAAAAGATCATTTTTTTTTCCATTTCAGAAAAATATGATTTCAGTAATTCTCATAAGTAATTCAGCCATGAGCTATCAGCTACTGGTAATTAATTCTCTTACAAAGGAATAATTTATTCCCAATGTACTCATACAAGCTGGGATGCTACCAGGAACTTGAAGCTGTAAAAGGATCCTATCTTATTAGCTACAATGTCACACTCACAATACATATCTCATGAGTTACATATTAAATGATGAGAGGTTATTTATCTTCTGTACACTGATAGGAAATGAATGAATCATTTCTCATTGTTCTGAAAGATATACATTATATTTTTGTTCAAATTCCAATTTCAGAGCTTCAAACTTGTGATCCTTTATCTAACTGAGGGAATAGCATGCACATCTGCACACACACAAAGCACAAAACAAATGAACTGTCATATCTAAAGGCAATAGACATTAACAATAAAACCTATCAATAATAATGAACTTTTACTTTTCTAAAACTGTCCAATGATATTTTAAAACAAAAGTATATCACCTACTATTTCTAAGAATATTTTTTTTTGTTGTTAAGACATTCAAAAGCTTAATTAGTGGTTTCAAATTTCAAAAAATTAAAACACTTGGTCTGCAAACCAAGTTCTTATGCTAATCTTTTATTCTGTCTGAGAGGGTTGATTTATGGATGCCTATAAATAAAACACAAATTTTAAAAATTCAGTAAGTGGAGGCCAGCACACATTAAAATGTAAGTTAAAATGCTGCCTTATATCATTATCAAGTATGTTGACCTAGAGTTACTAACTTCACTTTAAGTTTGATAAGAAATAATTATGTATAGTCTAAATACTTTGTAGTCACAGGCATATGATGGAGCGCCTATATATAAAGATTAGCATTAATAATGGAATCTGAATGTATTTGATGCTTATTTATATATTATACATAATAAATAAATTCATATATTAAAGACTAGATGAAAGTCATAAGAATGACAAAAACAAATTGAAATGCTTTTTTTAGATAATATCTTCATTAAAATAATTGTTATAATATTAGCAAAGTTTAATTTGTTGTTATGTATTGGGGCCTGTAATGCTCTCTATGTGTGTTTTATCTCATTTAAACTGTATACCACATGCTAATTGTAACCTTACAGGTTTAAAATGGAGATCGCCTGCAGATTCAAATTCTTCGGGTCATCTCAGACTTCACAAGTTCATGCTTCTTTTGCAATTCAAACTCATTTTTATTTGTTTTCTAAATTAACTACTTGATATTTTTATACATTATTTATTAAAATGTGCATCACCTCATTGAACTGAATAGTTGATCCAACAAAAACTGACTGATTGTACTAAAGAAAACAATTTTGTACTGTGTCTAGAAAAAAAGTGTCATTGCTCAAGATTTTAAAAAATAAGTAAAAAAAATCACAAACTAAAGTTTAGAGATATACTAATTATAATGATTACCTTTTCATACATTCTCCTACAATGCCTCATTCTTCCAAAGCTCTATAGAAAACCGACTTAGCCAATGTTGAGAGTAAAATTTTTATTTTAAGCCAGGGAGCTTAAAAATAATATGTAATGACCTTTATAGTGTACATTTTGCAACCTGTTATTTTAGAGCCGTATTAATGTATCAGATCTCAATTTGAATTACAATTATAATATTCTTCTCACCAACTTCACTATTTAGGTCCAGAAGACTCAAAAGATCTAAAGTATAAATGAACTGAAATTTAGAAAACTTTTTTTCTGCTCAATGGAAGCACCAAAAAGAGCAAAATAAATTGGTGACTATGTCTACTATGTTTTTCCTTTATGCAACTATATTTTAAACTTTAGCTTTAAATCCTCAGTCTTGTTCTGTTTGGTTCGGAAAAGCTGTGCATTATGTATCTACTAATTTATGTGTGCTTGTGAGTGTGTGGTCACATACCTACGTGTGATTGATTATACAATAATATTTTACCCAGTTTTTTCAAGGAGATATTTGACAGTACTAAGTAGAAATGCTGTGACTGCCATGTTTGTTCATATGGGATATCTTTTTCTATTTTCTTTAAATAAGAAGTAACTTTTTAGACTGAAATGGGCTTCAAACCATTCCCACCATCTCAGCATGCAAACAATACTGGTTCCTTAAGGGATGATTAGTTGCTAATAAACCTAGCACTATAGAACACAAGAGTTAGAGTATTGGACTGTCCCTTCAAAACTTGAGCAATTTGTCACTTATATGTGGAATCTAAAATAATTAATCTCATAAAAGTAGAAGAGTAGAATAGTGATTACCAGGAACTAGGGTAGTTTGGGAAGGGCTGTTGGGGAGATATTGGTCAAAAGATACAATATTCTAGTTAAATAGAAAACAAATTCAAGAGATCTATTGTACAACATTGTAACTGTAATTGGCAATATATCATATTCTTGAAAAATGCTAAGAGTGGATATAAAATATCACAACAAAAATGATAATCGTAAGATAATACATATGTTAATTAGCTGAATGTATTCATTTCACACTGTGTATATACATCAAAACATCATCTGGTGCAAGGAAAATACATGTAATTTTATGTAGTTTTTAAAAGTAAATTTAAAAAAGAAAAACCTTAGAGTACTTCGGAGAAAGCAAAACTTTCCTGTCAAATTAATGGATTAGCATTTAAACTGTGCTTAAAGAAAGTAAATGAGCAATGGGAAACTTAGAAATACAAGTTCTGGAGCAAAAACAGTCATTCCATATGTATGTGGACAGAGACAAGCACTTGCAGAGCCCTGTTTTGCTCACACAACTTGAGGGTTATCCTTTATGAATAACAACCTATTCTATGTTCTGTATAATTTATTGTACAGCAGTATGTAAAGTTAGCTGGGCTCAAACTCTCACATACCTATGACATAACCTTCCAATTCCAGTCTATCAAAATAATCCTTTGTTTAAACTATTTCCATATCTTTTATGTCTTGATCAATACTTTTAACTAATGTTATCTACCTATACTTAACACACTTTAGAAATGTACTTCCTAAAAAATAATATGCTGCATATCATATACGACAAGTTGTGAGCAGTTTTATACTGGTTGGCAGGTAGCTGTTTCCCCAAGTCTTGTTTCCCGTCAATTACCAGTCTCACTCTGTCAGCCACCCTGGGAACTTCACAGTATCTAAAAAGTTAGGGACTGATATAGGTATCACTAATTTAGTGTATTTGTAATATTCTTTGTTCAATATTTTTAATAGTAACTATTTATTTATTTTTAAAGATGTGGGATAAGATTCAGGGTTACATTTACAGGTAAAGTTTGGGCCTCCCTTTGGTCTCTCACTTTGAGATTAGGTGCCCTTATTGATGTTATGTGTCCCCCACCCCCGGCAGCTTCTGGCTACTGCCAATCCCTTTCTTATAGTATTATGGTAAATGTCAGGGTCTGCTTACGAGTGAGAACATGTGGTACTCAGTACTTTGTTTCTGTGATAAATCACTGAGTATTATAGACTCTAAAACAATACAAGCTGTTGTGAAGGTCATAATTTTTTTCTTCTTTATGGCTGTTTAATATTACATCGTGTGTATGTACCACATTTTTTTCCATCTAGTCCAGTTTTGATGGGCAGCACAGTTGGTTCCTTGTTTTTGCTATTGTAAATAGTGCTACAATAAATATATGTGTGCAGGTATCTTTTTTGTAGAGGTATTTAAGTTCCTCCGGGCATAATACCAGAAGGGGGATTGCTGGGTCCTATGGAAAGTCAGTTTCCAGTTCTTTTAGAAATCACCACATTGTTTTCCATGAGGTTGAACTAGTTTGCATATTCACCAACAGTGTAGAAGCATTCCTTTTCTCACCATCCTTGCCAGCATCAGTTGTCTTCTGTTTTATTAATAATGGCCATTCTTACTGGAGTTAGGTGATAGATCAATGTGATTTTGATTTGCATTTCTCTGATGATTAGTGAGGCTGAGCATTTTTTCATGTGTCTGTTGGATGCTTGTATGTCTTCTTTTGAGAAGTGTCTATATGTCTTTTGCCCACTTTCTAATGGGTCGGTTTGTTTTTTTGGTTTTTTTCCTTTTGGTGTGTTTGAGATCATGAATGTTAGGCCCTTGTCAGAAATGCAGTTGGCAAATTTTTTTTCCCATTCTGTGGACTGTCTCCTCATTCTCCTCACAGTTTCTTTTGCTCTGCAGAAGCTCATCAGTTTGATTAGGACCCAGTTGTCAATCTTATCTCTTATGTCATGGGCTTTTGGGGTTTTGATCAGGAATTGATTGTCTATTCTTATTTCCGTAAAGGTGTCTCCTGTATTTCCTAAGATTCTTAAAGTTTGGCATTTTACATTTAGGTCTTTGATCCATTTGGAGTTGATTTTTTTGTATGGTGATAGGTAGGGGTCCTGTTTCATTCTTCTGTATGTGGTCAACCAGTTTTACCAGCACCACTTACTGAATAGGTTCTCCTCTCCCCAGTAATTGATGGTGGAGGCTTTGTCTAAGATGAATTGATTGAGAAATTGAGGTTTTGCTTCCAGAATATCTATCCTGTTCCATTGGTTGCATATCCCTGTGCTTGGACGAATACTAGATTGTTTTGTTTATCGTAGCCATATAATAAGTTTAAAGTCTGGAAGTGTGATACCTCCCACATTGTTTCTTTTGCTTAGGATTGTTTTGACTATTCAAGGTCATTTATGCTTTCATATGAATTTCTGTATTATTGTTTCCAGGCCTGAGAAGAATGATGTTGGTAATTTAATAGGTACAGCGTTCAATCTGTAGATTGCCTTTGAAGGATAGACACCTTATCAATATTGATTCTCCTAATCCATGAGCATGGAATATTTTTTCCATTTCTTTGTATCTGCTTTAACTTCTCTGAGGAGTGTTTTATAGTTTTCATTGTAAAGGTCTTTCATTTCTCTGGTTAGAAAGGTGTAAGGTATTTCTTTTTATTGTGGCTATTGTGAATGGGATTGTGCTTTTCATTTGGTTCTCTGCCTGTTTGTTGTTGGTGTAAAAGAATGCAACTGTTTCTTGCAAATTTATTTTGTACCCTGAGACTTTACTAAGATCTTTTATCAGTGCAAGCAGTTTTTTCACAGATACTCTTGGATTTTCAAGGTGTAGGAACATATAGTCATTAAAGAGTGATAACTTAACTTCTTCTTTTCCTATTCCGGTACCCCTGATTTCCTTCTCTTTACTGATTGCTGAAGCTAGGATTTCCAACACTATTTTGAACTGAGGAGTGAGAGTGGGCAGCCTTGTCTTGTTCTGGTTTTCAGGGGAAATGCTTCCAATTTCCATTTAGCAATATGCTGGCTATGGGTTTATCATAAATGACTCTTACTATTTTGAGGTATGTTCCCTGTATGCCTAGGTGTTCAAAGGTTTTTATCAAGAAGGGAAGCTAGATTTTATCAAAAGTGTTTTCTGTATCTAGTGATATAATCATGTGTTTCTTGTTTTTACTTCTGCTATTGTATTTAGTTACATTTATGGTCTTACAGATGTTGAACCAGTCCTGCATCCCAGGGATGAATCCTACTTGGACATGGTTGATGATTTTTGAAAAATGTTGTTGGATCCAATTTGTTAGACTGTTGTTGAGAATTTTTGCATCTATGTTGATCAGAGATATTGGCCTCTAGTTCTCTTTGCTGTATTTTTTATGTGGTTTGGGTATCAGTGTTATGCTGGCTTTATAAAATGATGTTGGGAGAGTTCCATCTTTCTCAATTGCCTGGAATACTTTCAATAGGATTAGTATCAGCTCCTCCTTGTATATTTTGTAGAATTCCGCTGGAAATCCATCTGGTCCAGGGCTTTTTTTTTTGTAGGTAGTTTTCTTAAGACAGAGTCAATTTCCTGGGTTGTTATTGGTCTATTTAGGATCTCAATTTCTGCTTGTTTCAACTTTGGGAGATTGTGTGATGTCAGAAAGTCCTTCATTTCATGTAATTTATCAAGTTTGTTTCTATACAGGTGTGCATAGTAATCTCTGGTAATATTTTGCATTTCTTCAGTATCAGTTGTGACTTGATCTTTTGCATTTCTGGTTGTGTTTATTTGGATTTCTTCTCTCTTTTTCTTGGTCCTTTTGGCTAGAAGTCCATCAAACTTGCTTTTCCTTTCAGATAACCAGTTTTCTGTTTTGTTGACTTTTTAGTGGTATCTTGGTCTTCTATATCCTGTACTTGAACTTTTACTTTGGTAATCTAGATTCTTCTGCTGAAGTTAGGGTTTTAGTGATCTTGCCTTTTTAGCTCCCTTAGGTGATTTGTTAGGCTGTCAACTTGTTCTCTTTCCTTGATGTATGTGTAGATATAACTTTTCCTATTAGGACTTTTTTAATGGCATCCCAGAGGTTTTGGTAAGATATTTCTTCATTTTCATTTGTTTCCAGGAATCTTTTCATTTCTGCTTTGACTTCTGTGTTGACCCAGCAGTTGTTCAACATCATCCTGTTTAGTGTTCATATATTTGTGGGTTTTGGGTTAATTTTGTTGGTGGTAATATTTATTTTTATTCCACTGTGGTCTGAGAAGGTGTATGGCAGTATTTCAATCTTGTGAAATTTGTTAATGAGTGATTTATGACTGAGGATGTGGTTGATCTTGGAGTACGTTCCATGCAGTTATGAGTAGAATGTATCTTCTGTGATGGTTGGGTGGACAGTTCTGTAAGTATCTACTAAGTTCATTTGTTAAAGCACCAAGTTGAGGTTCTGGATCTCTTTGTTGATTTTTTGCCTCAGTGATCTATCTAGAGTTGTTAGTGTGGTATTTAAGTTCCCAGCTATCATAGTGTTGGAGTCAATGTCTTTTTTTAGTTTAATTTAGCAGCTGCTTTATAAAAGCTGATGCTTCTTTGTTGGGTGCATATATGTTTAAGATGGATGTTTCTTGTTGATGGATCGATCCTTTTATCATTATGTAGTGACCTTTTGTATCTTTTAAAGTTTTTGATAGTGTACAGGTTTTTTTTGTCTGATATTAAGATCATGACTCCTGCCTTCTTTTGTGAACCATTCACCTGAAAATTTGTTTTCTATCTTCTAACTTTGAGTCTATGGGCATCTTTTGTGGTGACAAGAGTTTCCTGAAGGTAGCAAATTACTGGGTCGTGTGTTTTTATCTATGTATTTTCAGTGGTTCATTTATTTCATTCATATTCAGGTTGATTATTGAAATGTGAGAGTTCGTCCCGGACATAATGCTATTATAAGATTGTTTTGTTTTCATTTAGCTTTTGTGTTCATATGTATGAATGTTTTCATTTTTGTGGGTATGCTAGGTGTTCTGCTACTTTTGTGTGTGTTTGAGATCTTGTGAAGTATATCATCTTTCTTTTACTTTTTCCTTCTGAGCATAGCACCTTTTTAAGCATCTCTCATAGAGCTGTTCTCAAAGCAGCATGTTCTCTTAGGGGATGAATGTCTGGAAAGGATTTTAATTCTCCATCACTGATGAAGCTTAGCTTGACTGGGTAGGAAATTCTTGGCTGAAATCATTTATATTTGAGAACATTAAAGATTGGAGTCCAAATCCTTCTGGCCAGTAGAGTCTCTGCAAATAAATCTGCAGCAGTTCTGATTGGTCACCTCCCCTAGGTGGTCTGACCTTTTTCCCCTGCTGCCTTTATGATTTTTTATTTTATACCTACTTTGTGTAGACAAATTATTATATGTCTAGGAGTTGGTCTTCTTATAAGATATCTTTCAGGGATTCTTTGAATCTCCTGTATTTCTATAGTCCTCTCTGGCCAGATGAGGGAAGTTTTCTTGAATGACCTCATGGAATGTCTGTTTCAAGGTGTTTTCCATTTTCTTTCTATTTCAAACATTCCTATCAGATATAGGTTTGGATTCTTAAAAAAATTACACATCTCTTTGAGAGTTTCCTCTTTCTTAAGTTGTCTTTCTATATTTTTAAGTGATTGGGTTAATTCCATATTTTGTTCTTCCATCTCTGAGATTCTTTCTTCCACTTGGTCAATTCTGCTTCCCATGCTCGTCAGTTTGTTATTTATTTCTTAGATGGAGTTCTTTATTTCTGTTATTTCTAAGTACTCTTTCTTGACTCTGTCTAGCTCCATTGCAATTTCTTGTAGTTTTATCCCTTGCATTTCCTGATTTTATTCATTCTATCCAGCTCTTCTCTGATTACTGTAAGTACCTCTAGGTACTGTGATTCTGGGAGATAGCCATTGTTTGTGCCCCAGTAACTGGGCTTTCTAGCACTGAGCCTTTGCAGTGACTCTGAAGGTTTTTTTCCATTGGGTTTTGATCATTTGTAGCAGTTTGCTAATCTTTCTCTTTAGTTCTGTTGCTCGGTGGAAAATGGAAATGCAGTCGCTTCTTATATTTCCTTCCTTGAGCTTGAGCTAGGCTCTGGATTTGTTCAATTATGAAGTAGGTCTGGGAGTGGGGCATTGTGCTGTCTCTTTACAATTCTGAACACTTACTTGGAGGTGGGGGGAGTCACAAGGATTCTGAACCTATTGACAGGTCATAGTATTTTTTGGTTGGTGATAGGGTCAGCTGGTACTAGCTCTTCGTCTCTACACAATGTGACCTTACAGCGGGTATGCTTATATCCCCTGGAGGAAAAAGAGAGAAAAGAGAGAAAGGAGGAGTAAGGGGAAAAAAGAGGAAAGAAAAATAGAAAAAGAAAGAAAAGAACATTAGAAAAATAGAAAGAACAGAAAAAGAGAAATAGATGAAGAAAAAAAAAGAAAACTGAGAAACAAAGTAATCAAATGAGATAATCAAAGAAACCAATACCCAACTGAACAAAAAACAAAAACAAAAAAAGTTGATAAAAAGTTCTCGCTTTAGTATGTCTCTTTGAGGGAGGGCTCCCTCTTGTGACAGGTACTACGACTGCAGGGCTGTTGCTGCAGTTTCCCTATTAGCTGTTGGAACTTTATATGTTATAATCTTCATCCCCTGCAGCCTGCAATTGTCAGCCATCACATGTCCATGTGAGGGAAAGGGGCTGAAATAACTTGACACAGTATCTCTCAGAATCTCTTTTCCTTCCTTCTTCCTCTCCTAGCTTTGTCACAGCTCCCTGGGCATCCAGTTCACAGCAGGGGAATGGGGCCTGCTGTCTCTGCCCAGCCCTCCCAATCTCTTTCACTCCTTGCTGGGAAACGCGGGGGGGGGGGGGGGGGGGGAGGGGGGGAGGTCAATTAGGCACTGGAAGTTCTGCCGTCCGGCTGTCTGTGTCTATCGCCCAGCAGCTGGCTCAGGATGGAGGGTGGATCATATGGGGTTCCGCATCTGCCATTACCCACCATTGCATTAGGGGCAATGTTTTCTGAGGTCACAAAAGCAGCCTCAATGCAGCACAGAGATAGGACCTAAGATGCAGTTCTGCTGTTCCACAGAGGCTGCCCTGGAGCAATTCTCTGCCCAGGCATTAGAGAGTTTGCTCAGTTTCTCTCCCAGCTTCTATCACCAGTGGGGTCCATAGCTCCCTCTCCAGTAGTTTCCCCAGTCTCTGGATCTCTGGACCTGGTGGCAAGACTCTGGAGCCCCTCTAGGCTTAGGGTGCCTTCTCTCTGCTGTTTCCTTGAGACTCTGCCTCAAGCTCTTTTGCTGTACTCCCTCCGCGGCCCTGCTGCCAGCATTCATCCCGGAGCTGTGGTGTTGGAGTCAGCAATTTCTCCAGCAGTTCTTCCTGGGAAAAGGCTGTGCTGATTTTAGAAGATGGTGCTCAACTTCTGTGCTTCAGGAAGTGCTACGGTCCAAGCAGAGCAGCTGTGGCACCAATGGTTTCACTAGGAGACCCCTGGTCAATTGCTCTCAAGTCCCCACTCAATCATTCTCTCATAGTCCCACTTATACACAGAAACACATGTATAATTGTCCACATAGTCACACACACAGGGACTCACAAAGTCTGAATGACTACCCTGCCATCTTCCTTCAGAGTTTTCAGTAGAAACACTTCTAAAACATTTTTCTCTTCTTGAAATGCGGTTTCTTAAAATCCATTTAAAATACTGTGTTTATCAAAAAATAGCATATATTTTAAAATGTAGATGAGAGCAGCTGAAAGTTTCTCTAGGTGTATTATTTCAACTATTTGTTGTATGCTAGTATGCAAAACATTTGAAATAATGGGATATTTTATATCGAAGATTATAATGGCGTATGATTTCCCAAAAAAGAAATTTTGCCCTTGATTATCTAAAATTTCCATTAGTTATGATAATCACCATCAAATATATATATATTAGACTGTTACTAGTTATTGGAACTATGAAATAGTAAATAAAAACAATTTTTTTGCAAATTATTTATTACTTGAACAATCACAAAACCTTATTGCACACCGCATATAAGCAAAGCAACAGGAGCAAACCAGTGTCTTAGTTTTTGAGAATGGTTCATGCAGAAACAGCAATCAATTTCACATAGGGAATGCTATGATGATGGGCTCATTTGGGAGATATAATTATTGTATTATATTAATCTTCTTCATATTTTAAGAAGCAACAGATAATAGATAGTTGAAAATATATTTTATAAAATAAATTTAACCACGCTATGAATAGAATACTGTGTTCTCAAATATAATAATTTTAGATTGTATTGAAAACAATTTGAAGTGATCAGTATAAGTCTACCACATTGAAATAATTTAAAATATTCTCAAAAAGAAACTTTGCCAAAATCATGTGTATTGGGGACCCATTTCATGCATGAACATCTTCTACTATGGGAGTACATTTTACACAGAGCTGAAATAAACTTCTGGCAATTCCCCCAGTGTTTTTAGATCTGCTCCAAGGTGAGGCTACATCCTCTTCTTCCTGAGAGACTTTGAGCAAGTGGTGAATACCAAATGCTTTCTTTAAAATGCATTTACTAACTAGGCCAAATGATCCCAAGTTCTTCAATTGCTTCTTACAAAAGAAGCATTCTAATCTCTTCAAAATTCTTGTTAGTTATCTCTAGGTTGCAAAAATCTTTTTAAAAGCAAGAGAGTTCTCAAAAGATCAAATTTTGGTCATGTTGCGAACTATTGGGTCATAATGAGTCTGTAGTTTTTAAGATCCAGTCAATTCTCAAATTATTTTACAGTGAACTATATAACTGATAGTTTTTAAGAGTCTCTCATTCACATACAAACTCATGTAACCAATTCCAAGTTTAAATAAATCAGTCAATTGTATGCCTTCTTTTGAGAAGTATCTATTCACATCTTTTGCCCACTTTTTAATAGGGCTGTTTGTTTTTTTTTTCTTTTCAGCATGTCTGAGTTCCTTGTAGATTATAGATGTTAGACCTTTGTCGGATATACAGTTGACAGATATTTTTTTCCCAGTCTGTGGGCTGTCTCCCCACTCTGTTGATGGTTTCTTTGACTTTGCAGAAGTTTGTCAGTTTGATGAGCTCCCACTTGTCTATCTTATCTCTTATGACATGGGGACTTGGGGTTTTGATCAGGAATTGTTTGCCAGCTCCAGTTTTCCTAAGGGTGTTTCCTGCATTTTCTAAGGTTCTTATGGTTTGAGGTTTTACATTTAGGTCTTTGACCCATTTAGAGTTGACTTTTGTGTATGATGGTAGGTAGGGGTCTTGTTTTAATCTTCTGCATGTGGTTAGCCAGTTTTCCCAGCACCATTTACTGAATAGGTTCTCCTCTTCCAGTGGTTGTTATTGGAGGCTTTGTTGAAAATAAAATGGTTGAGAAATTGAGGTTTTGCTTCTGGAATCTCTATCCTTTTCCATTGGTCTATATGCCTGTTCTTGTACCAATATCAAGTTGTTTTGATTATTGTAGCCTTGAAACAAAATCTAAAGTCTGGATGTGAATATCTTCTGCTTTGTTTCTTTTTCTAAGGTTTGTTTTGGCTATTCATAGTTGTTTATAATTCCATATGAATTTCTGTATTGTTTTTTCAGGATGGAGAAGAATGCTGCTGGTAATTTATTGAGTATTGCATTAAATCTATAGATTGCCTTGTGTAGGATGGTCATCTTAACAATGTTGATTCTTCCAATCCATGAGCATGGAATATTTTTCTATTTGTTTGTGTCATCTTTGATTTCTTGGAGCAGCCAACAGGTACATGAAAAAGTGCTCAGTCTCACTAGTCATCAAAGACATGCAAATTATAACCACACTTAACTCCATTCAGGATGGTCATCATCAGTAACTCAAAAAACAACAGATGCTGGAGAGGAGGCAGGGAAAGGGGAACACGTCTACATATTGGTGGGAGTGTCAACTAGTACAATTTCTGTAGAAAACTGTGGTGATTCTAAAACATCTAAAAATCTACCTCCCATACAATATACCTGAAGGAACTCAAATACTCTATGAAAAAGATACCTGCACACACATGTGTATTGCAGCACTATTCACAATAGCAAAAACATAGAACCAACAGTGCTGCCCACCAAAAGTAGACTGGATTTTTAAAATGTGGGACATATACATGATGGACTATTACGCAGTCACAAAAAAAAGGACAAAATTATTAACTTCACAGCAACTTAGATGGATTTAGAGTCTGTAATACTCAGTGCTCTATCATAGAAACAAAGAACCTAGTACCACATACTCTCACTCAGAAGCAGATCCTGAGCAATTATCGTAATACTATAAGAAAGGGATTGGCAGTAGTGGGAAACTACCAAGGGAGGGAATGGGGAGGTACACTTCATCAATAAGTGCACCTAATCTCACATCAGGTGACAGGGGGACCAAAGTGATACTCAAACTTTACCTGTACAATGACCATTTGTATATGTAGCCCAGAATTGTACCCCACATCTTTAAACTAAAAATTCAAATAAATCAGTCAATATTCTCTTTTGTTCATGTTCCATCAACTACAAATTTTCAAAATCTTACTAATATGAGATTACTTAGAGCCTGCTCACAGATCTTAGAAAAGATTTTAAATTTCATTTACTTAAACAATATCATGTGGCCACTATGTCAGAGACTTTATTAGTGACAATATTCTCACAAGACAGACTGGACTTTGGTCTCACGGAAGTGATGAGGAATGTGTAACTATGCCTCTATGTACTTCAGTTTTTCAAGTAAAGATTGAGGGGGTTTCTCAAAAAAAATCCACCAAATATGGATGAGACCGAGGCAGCGGGAGGGTCCCAGAGCCCTGGATTGGGAATTCGCGGTGGCTTTCGCAGAGGTTTCTGCGCTGGCCTCCAGGCTGGGGTCCCTGCCAGCGTCGTGTCGGGTGAGGGCGAGGCTGCGGAGCTCACGGAGGCAAGGCCGAGGACACGGACTGGATGCCAGTCACCAAGTTGGGCCACCTGGTCAAGGACATGAAGATCAAGTCTCTGAGGGAGATCTGTCTCTTCTTCTTGCCCATCATGAGTCCGAGATTACTGACTTCTTCCTTGGTGCAACTCTGAAGGATGAGGTTTTGAAGATAATGACTGTGCAAAAGCAGACCTGCGCTGGCCAGTGGACCAGGCTCAAGGTGTTTGTTGCCACTGGGGACTACAATGGCCATGTTGGTCTGGGTGTTACATGCTCCAAGGAAGTAGCCACTGCCATCTGAGGGGACATTATCCTGGCAAAACTGTTTATCGTCCCTGTATGGAGAGACTACTGGGGGAACAAGATCAGCAAGCCCTAGATCGTCCTTTGCAAGTTGACCGGCCACTGCAGCTCTGTGCTGGTGCGCCTTATCCCTGCTCCTAGGGGCACTGGCATCCTCTCAGCGCCATGCCCAAAAAACTGCTAATGATGACTGGCATCAATGACTGCTGCACCTCGGCCAGGGGCTGCATTGCCACCCTGAGCAACTTCGCCAAGGCCACCTTTGATGCCTTCTCTAAGACCTATAGTTACTTGAGCCCTGACCTCTGGAAAGAGACTGTATTCACCAAGTCTCCCTATCAAGAAATCACCAACTATCTTGCCAGGACACACACCAGAGTCTCCGTGCAGAGGACTCAGGACTCCATCCATGGCAACAACACAAATTTTCATGCAAAAAAATAAAGTGAAACAAGCTCATCCCCTCCCCCACAAAAAAGGATTGAGGGAGTTTGGTTGATTGAATAGAAAAGAGTTTGGCTAAAGCAAAAAACCAAAGGAGATTCTCAGTGATCAAGTGGTTCATTGATAAATTCCAATAACCTATTCCCAAGCATATTTTAGCATTTTTTTAGGGTTTGAAATAAAAAAGAAACTGGAATTTTCATTTCATGTGAAGACAATTTTCTTATTTTACATTAAGGAAAATATGATGTTAAAAATATATTAGAAACATAGTACAGAAAAATGAATATTTTAGTCTTAAATATAAAATATCTAAAATAAGTTGATATTAACAAGATTTAAAAATATGGAAATTTAAAATCTATTCAGACCTAAGTAATATAGGTCATATGTTCAAAATATCTGATTTTAACATACAAACAAATGAGATTTAATGTACAGTGAATATCCAATAAATATTTTTAAGTTAATTATTTGAAAATTAACATTTTTCTGGGCAAAATTAAAGAGATACAGTCTTAACTATAATGTAAAATAATAATTTATAATCCAAAAATCTTTTTAAAATTTTTGTCTCTTGATCTAAGTTTGCAAAGATTATCAAAAAATGTTGACCCACATTTGTAGAGGGTATATAATATTTTAAGTATAATTAAAGAATCATAAAATTACATTCAGGTATTCATAAAGATTATAAAATTATAATCTATAACATACTCTATAACATTAAAAACCATATTAGAATTCATGAAGACTCTGGCTTTATAGTCAAAGGTTTACTGTTTCCATGAGTTAGGAATGAGTGAATTGAGTAAATTATGTTGTCACTTAAAAGACTATAGAGGTAGTAAGCAAAATAATAATAATAATAATAACAGTAATGATGGAAGAATGGTTAAATTGAGAGCATTAAATCTCTTCAAAATCAAAATCATCACAAAATAAAAACAAATTTTCTGAAATAAAAGGGAACTCTCTTTTCTTCCTTTATTCCTTTCTAATAAGTTATTTGCCTCTGGTTTTACAATGTGGACCCTACTCCCTTCCCAGTGGGAGGCATCCAATCCTGAAAATATTTTTGTATTTCTTGATAGATTATGCTTTTAAGGCTAGGTGCATTTCTAAACTCATGGGCTACCAAATACTTTGACAACTCTAATTAAAGTGAGAAGTTTTGGAGTCAATCACCTTTTTGTTCTAGGGCCTTGTTCCACTGTTTACTGAATGAAATGAGGGTGAAAATTAACAAGGTTAATGCATTTTTATTTTCTAAAAATTTCTGTATCTGAGAAGAGCTCTCATTCTATAGCATTTCTGCCAAATCACAAATTAACCTACAGTGAATGACTTTGTTCTGTAAATGGGTAGGATACCATATGGCTTTGATTTTAGTGTGATAGGCCATCATAGAATTTCACAATAAATTGCATGTACAAATGTTGCTGTTATCGTACAGCATGTGAATTTTGAATTAATAACCTTTAAATGAAAAACAAATAAAAATATTGATTAAAAACAGATATGAATATGGGGCATTAGACAGTTACATCTAAGTTGTAGGGAGTCAATAGGTGTAATTTTGAGGTTGCCTGAAAAAGAAATGATGGACAATTCTTCCATTTTTTTCCTTTGTCTCCTTTTGGTGGGCAGCCTCCAAAGCCATTGACTTAGGCTCAAAAATGCCTTATGACCAATCGGTGAATTGGCCCCTGCTAGCTACAGACAAAGAGGGTGAGATGCCTTTTTTATCTCTTCTCTAACTTCATGCCATCTAGCCACAACCTTTTTACTTCAGTTCTTTTCTAGTGCATATTGGTACACATTTGCTGAACTCTGTACAAAGACTTTCAATGAAAGCTGTTCACTATAAGATTATAGTATTGTAATTCTTTTGTAACAAAATACTTGATTATCTAGCGTAGCTTACTCTCGAATCTTATTGAAAATCAGAGTTCCCTGTGCTTAATCCTCAGTTGGAAGTGTGCTGACAATCAATACAGAAGTAGCACATTGTTGAAAAAAGAATGATAAGAACATTAATGAAAACAGATCACATCCATTTTTCTTTAAAAATGGAGGAAATAATGTTTTCTGATTTTCCTCCACCATTCTGAGTGCATGGCAACACATAATTTATATGTAATTCAAATATCAATAGAGAGATTTTTCATCCTGATTGCTTCCACTTTAATAGTACTCTACAAACAAATAAAGAAATTAACTAATTTTACCCCTGATCAGATGATCTTTCTTTGGAAATGTGACATTTAATCTGATTATTCATGAATATTTTAATGAGAGATTTATCACATGCCAGTCCTTAGACACTGAATATTCAAATCCAACCAATCATGCAAGGTTGATAACAAGTTTCCTTTTCTAATTTGTGGGGAAAGAATAAGCAAACAAAATGAGTTTAATATTTGGGTTTTATTTCCTTTTGTTAAATCTTGTGTAGCATGTATCTGTGACAAAGGGAAAAGAGAATTTCTTAAATCCAAAACTCAATGATAGCAGTCAGCTTTTCTGTCAGTCACTGCAATTAAATCAATGGCACTTCAATTTGATAAGAATGAGACATAGCAATGATTAATAGAAGACAGTTGTGCATTTCTAATAAGCAAGCAATTCCAAACTGATAAATGATTTGAGATTACCAAAGTTTATTTGTAAAGTTACTGTTAGAACTCCATAAGAAAATACTTAACAAAAAATGATAGAATATCAAACCAGTTTATGGAAGCTGACAACCTCATTTAATAGGGATTCGTTGAGAGCAAAAAAAGTATCCATAGACAAACACAAGGTCATAGATATAGCAGGCACTCAGTAAATATTAGATGAGTGAAAGAGGAACGAAATGAAAAATACCTAAATGTGTTACCCTATTAAAGTATGAAAATCTGACCATGATTTAAAGTTTGTTTCTATATGAAAACTTAATCAAATATTGAATGCAGGCTCTATGAAACACAGCAAATCTCTTCCCACTTCTTTGTCCCATAGTGACCAGCAGTGGCTGACACTCTTCTCCCAGACAAATGATCAACTCCCCAGGTTGCTCTCCTTAGGAGAGAAGGAGACTCCTAAGTGTCAGGGGATTGTGATGGATGTATGTTGATCTTCTTAAGTGAAATATGGAGATGGCACATGGTAGAGTGAAGAAAGGGTCAAACAGGCAATCAACTGGGATACCAAACCATAACACGTCCCTGATAGTGTAAGGCAAAAAAGAAAATTGTGTTTATCAGAATACTTCTTAAGAGAGAATAAGACAACTTCTTGGTTAAGTTTCCTGGATCAACTATAAGAAACTTTTGTCTATTTAACTCACAGCAAATCTTGTGTGTGTACTCCAAGAATTGTTGGTTAATTGCTGTGTTTTTTTTTTGTCAGGTGGATTATACAGGAAACAAGGGTGCTTCCTTCTAGAGTCCTCTTTTTCTGCCTTTGCCCTTTACCAGGTGGTTGGCCTTTTCTCTAAAAAATGTTAAATAAATATCTAGAGTATCAGTTTGGAGGTGTATCAAATTACTCTGACAAGAGCACCCAAATGCCTTTCTCTAGCCCTGGATCAAGAAATAGGACAGGAAAAAAGAGGGGGCTATTCCAGTAGCAAATGAAAGTAGCAGTAGTAAGGATTATCTGCTCACATTTAGGAAACTGTATTATAATTGATAAGCAATATTTTATGAGACTGTTTTCTCCATACATCTTGTACGACAGACAGGTGCATCTGTCTGTACATCTTCCCTGTAGTTAAAATATGGATTGTGAAGGCACAGACATAGAGACATAGATCTGTGATGTCTAGAAAATGGAAATAGAAGAGAAATTGACTACACAGGTGCCTAGAGGAATTTTGGGGGATAATAAGACTGCCCTATTTCTTGAATGTGCTGGTCATAACCCAACATTTGCATTTGTCAAAACTTGTGGAACTGTATACTAAAAAGAGTGAGTTGTATGATGTGCAAATTATATTTTAACTTGAAAAAGGAATTTTAAAGGTTATTTCATTACTCTACAGATTCAGATACATACATACATTGCCAAAATTGGCTATGATTTTCAATATTTTTTTGTAGTTTCATCTCCTATGATTCTGTGTTTAAATAACTAAATAAATCAAAAATTCCTTGACAACTTTGTACTAACAGTGGTCATTATTTTACAATCTATGCTCAGATAATAATTATTACCTTCTCAAAATTGTCCAGCATGCAACTAAGAAGGTCAACCACTAAAAATCATTTTAATTTCCTTCAGCTTCACTGATTATCTGTAGAGAGCATTTGGTTTCTAGGTCAAATAGTCTTAACACACACAGCTAACTGTGGTTTAGCCAAAGGAGATTTCTTTCAAAAGCTCTGACATTGAGACTCTGCTTTGGCATTTCGTTTGTTTGTATAGAAAATGTTAAGACTCTCTTTGCCAAGTCTAAGCTGTGATTTCAAAATCCTCTCATAACCTTGCTTTTCTACTGTATTCCAAACATAAAACTGAAATTGACCCTATAGTCATTGCCAGAGGCATACATAGAGAGAAATGTACTATTGTAGTGTCTTTAGACACACGCATATAAATTGCACATCTCTGAACTTCAGAAGTATATTATGGTATTCATAGTATTTGGGCAATAATGTCAACAACAAATTTAATTAAATAAAAACCACAGAAGAAATGGTGGTTTATTCCTGAAAACCAAATATTGAAATTTTGCTGAGTGGCTTACTTTAAATGATGAAAGAAATGCTTCATAAACTCTAGCTATAGCATCATAAGTCATTATGACCAATAGATTCCCTGACACATTAATCAGGGCACCTTGTAAAATGGTGAAATTGCAGAAACATAAAGGCTTACTGGTTTTTAAACTTTACATTTTAAGGCATATTATACATTAAAACTGCTTGAAAGTCTAACATTAAACAAAGGGAGTCTTGGGCTTGTGTTTTTACACATTTTCAAGATTTCTCCTAAAATAGTCTTTGTAACCGTGTTCATTGTATTGTATGCTTTGTTTTTCATTCTTCTTTTATTTGCACTAGGTTTTTATTTTATCATATTTTTTTTCAACAGGAAGCTCTATGGTGCTAACTAATTTGCTTTAATGGTTATCTGACTTACTACATCTCATGACCATTCTCTCGGAAGCAGCTCAGATGTATTAGACTTGCTCAATATTGTTTGAATATGCAGCATAATCACTATGGGAAAATAAACACTCTTGGACTTGATTCTTTCTAATATCTATGTTCTGCGAGTCAGGACTGTTTTTTGAAGTTGAACAGACACTGTATGTCCATGTGCAGAGGGCCTCTGACCCACACCAAGAAAGAAGCGATTCCTAAACCCCACACAAGTGTAACTCAGACTGGTTTAGAAAAAACATTGGATTTGAAATTGAAAAATACTAAGAAATGTGAAAGTATTAAAATATCTGCTTAATCTTTAACTATGTTCTATTCTTGATTTTTAAAAGAACAAAAGCAAATATTGACATTTACATTATTTACATCGTACCCGTACCCGTTTGCATTATTTTATAGAACATTCTTACATATTGCCCATAATTATTGCCCATAACTCATGTGATCACAAAAGGACCTATAATGACCTTACATTTAGTCATGTATATACCTGTTATAGTAACTCATGCTGTGAGCAGGTTCTATGATAACCCAAATCAGTTCTAGTGGAAAATTCAACCCATTGGTTGCTTGTATTGAATGTCATCATATTCCCGTCTATAAGCTCATATCAAGGTTAAAAGAAACTGACTGAACTAAAGGGGAGTTTATCACTATTCCCTAATGATGTCACATCCAAAAAGATGAGCTGACAGTGACTTAAATTATTAAGCATTAGAAAAAATCCCTGTATCCCTGCAGTGTTAAGTGCCTTGAGCCTCTGACAAATGACCTCTAGTTTGTTGGACAAAGCAGGTGGAATGTGAAGACAGCTCTGATATATAAATTCTATTTAGGCTAGGGTGATTATCATTTGAAATTTCACTTGAAAGTTTATCAAAATATATACAGATCATTATGAATTCAACAATACATATTTCAAAATGTTTAATACAGCCAAGTGCTGCTTAATGATGGGGATGCATTCTGAGAAATGCATTGTTCAGTGATTTTGTCATTGTAAAAATATCATAAAGTGTACTTGCACAAACCTAGATAGTTCAACCTACTATAATATGTACCTAGGCTCTATGGTATGGCCTATTTCTCCTAGGCTACAAGCCTGTCCATCATGTTACTCTACTGAAATACTGTAGGCAATTATAACAAATGGTACATATTTGTATACCTAAACATATCTAAGCATAGAAAAGGTACAGTAAAAATAGGGTATTAGACTCTTATGAGACTACCATCGTATATGTGGTCCATAGTTGACTAAAATGTCACTAGGCAATGCATGAATGTAGACTTCAGGTATAAATCACCTGATTTCATGTGGTAGCATTTCTATGCATGTTATATATTTGAGACTAAAAGGCTAATATGCCAATTTATTTTGTATGTATATTTTTTAAACCATTATATGTTTACTTCCTACATTATATTTCTTCTCACTTTTTAATGCAACCCTTTCCAGAGAAGAAAATTAAGAGTATTGATATATTATTAATAAGAATGTGTTTATCATTAAAGTGGGTATCTTTTGTTTTACCAATGAAAAACTTGAAGTCCATGATTGTACAACAAATGACAATGTTGTCTACTGGTTAGTGGCAGAACCAGTATTATAGCCAAGATCTTTGTGAATCCAATGCTCTTTATACTCTTATTTACATTTTTTCCATGATTTGATTGTGTATAGATGGGCAGAAATTGTTACAGCTTACGGAAATGTCCAGAAAGCTCCATCCTCAAACAATAAGTTTAAAATGGCTGGTAGAAGTTTTAGGCCTCAGTCTGAGTTGCTATCTTTGTGTGGTTTCTATGCCAGCAGAAACCACAACAGTCCTTCAGGTCTAAGGTTGCCTGAGACCCACAGTCCACGCCCTAGGGAAGCTTTAAACCTCTCCACATATATTCCAGAACTTCACTTTCCCATGATTGGCCTTTGCTTTCCCACTTCTGGATCATGTCCCATTGTTTATACTTTGCAGTGTTGACAAAGTTATGAAGGTTCCTTTCCCAACCTGGGAGATTTCTTGATCCCTTTCTTGATTTTTTCCAAACTTAAAATTATACATTCTCTGTTATGCACAGCTTTCTCTCAGTCTTTATCTGCTGATACAGACCCACCCAAGAACTTAGAAGTACAACATTTATCCTCTTAGATGATTCTAGGCTTAGAAATAGAGAAGAAAGCATGTTTTTCATTTGAAACTAGTGAAAAGTCCTGTACTCATCTCCACTATTTAAAAGTATGAAACATTACTGGAAAAAGCAGAACATGACATCATTCTCTGTTATAAAGAAAATATCTGATAACCACTGCATGGGTGTCACATCCTGTGCATTCTAACGGTTTTACAAGCATTATATTGTGACAACCCACAGAAGTCATCTAAGGTAGATTCTGTTATTATTCCCACTTTATGGGGGGAAAGAACTTCTGCTTTGCAAAGTTAAATAACACTTTCTTAAGTGTAAAATATCTTTTTATACCCCTCATCACTATTTTGTATGAACCGTTTACTGAAGCTGTCAGTATTATCACCTGCATATGAGCCTTGTGATCTCAAATTTCCCAGTGTATCCTCAAGGGAATGGAGTTGGTCTGAATATTCACTAGCAATAATAACAGCAGTTAGTAATTGCTGAGAACTTTCTATGTGCCAGATACTATAGCCAACTCTTATAGGCATTGTCTCATACAATACTCAGAACATGTCAAACATATAGATAATATTATCATCACAATTTTAGTAGAAGAGGAAACTGAAGAACTTAAATGTTAAGTCTTTGTCTGTGACCACAAAGTAGCTAGAAAGAGGTATTGTCAGAAGAGGAAAGAAAGGAGTCTGACAGTATGATTCATTCTAGTAACTGCTATGAAATAGCCAACACGAACCAAGACTTAGTAGCTTAAGGGGTGTCAACATGGAGGATGTGCATTTTTTTAAGACGGGTTCAGAATATAAGGAAGCCTTTCTCGTGCTCCTTAAGTCTCATGCCAGGAAGCCTGCCTGTGTATTTTACCTACTTGTCCTGATTCTGGAAATCCTCAGGAGAGAAAACAGGAAGACTGCAAAAGTCTCAGCTTCTCATGAAATATCTTACCAAAACACTTTTACATCAAAAAACATAAACCACCTTTTATATTTATGACTTTGTTTTGTTATTTTCTTTTCTGAAATATTTCTATCTGGAGTTTACAAAAAAATTATACCGAGCACTGATGTCAATCCCAAAGGAAAGATATGTTTCTTCTCTAATGTTCTGAAATGTCAGGAAATCATTTAGAGAGTGAATGTCTTTGGTGACTGGTTCTAATTTGCACTGTTTTTTGATAATGTGCACATTGGAGATCAATTATCTGAAGATCTCCTTAGGGTAAAAGACCATCTTTGGCAAATTAGCCTAATACCTCATTAAAGATGTGCCAATTCTTCTTTTTCCTTGTATTGTGTAGACTGTGTTCTTCAAGTGGAGTGGCTAAATGTGCATGAGGAGGGAAATTTCACAAATTAGTTTAATAAGGACAATTGTGTTTATTTAGGAACTCCTATTTGATTAAAAGAAGATTTTGTCATACAGCTTTTTCTTGGCTACGATTATCCATAGCATCTATTAGAATTACTTCCTGTAAAAGAGGCAGTATCCCTGCAGTTGCAGCAATTTGCTCTTGTTTGGTGGATTTCTCTCTTCTTTAATGTAAAGCATCTTAACTGAGAGAATTTTAAACTCCAGTGTTTGAAGGATGAATTGATGTTGATTTTCTGCAGAGGAAAATAATAGATAGGCTTGGAGAAAGAACAACGAAACAAATCTAACTGCTTGAGGTAATGCAGAAAGAATGCTCAGCAACTGTGAGGAAGGCGACATCTATTAATAGGGCTACTCTATTAATGCCTACATTAGGCAGGGAGTGCTCAAAATGTGTATAGCTGAAGACCGAATGAGAAATCAAGTGAAGGCAGCCCTCCATCGGTTTGGCATTTGAAAGGAAAGAAAGTAGACCTCTTCCAGAAAATGTAGATAAAATACTTAGGCAAGTCTCTAATAATAATTTATAAAAGAGGGACATATTTTATATTCATTGTTATACAGGCCATATTTCATAACCAATAGCAGGGCAATTAATTCTGTTTCAGTTCTTTTTCCTCTTTGGATTTCTTGGTTTCTTATTTATTTTTTCATTTATCTGATTATTTCTCTTGGACTTAATCTCTAGCTCTTTCTGCTCTTCTATGTGTGGTTCTGTGGGGGTAACGAAAGGCAGGCGCTGGTGCAACAGTGGCCCAGGGCATATCACATTTTTTTTTTTTTGAATTGGAGTCTCACTCTGTCACCCAGACTGGAGTGCAGTGGCCGCTTCCGGCCACCGCAGCCTCCACCTGCTGGGCTCTGGCGATCCTTCCGCCTCAGCCTTCCGAGTAGCTGGAACTACAGGCGCGCGCTACCACGCCCGGCTAATTTTTTGATTTATTGTAGAGATGAGGTCTCGCCAAGTTGCTCAGGCGAGTCTCGAACCATCGGGCTCAGGCAATCCACTCACCTCAGCCTCCCAAGGCGCAGGATTACAGGCTGAGCCACCGAGCCCGGCGCATATCACATTTTAATAGATTGTTCTCTCTTTGATTTCCACTCAAGAGTTTTATGCAGGTGTTTGCGAGGAGAGGGCAAAAATACATTTCTCCTGACACTTTTGGCATTGCAGAAAGAATCACAGTAAAGATAGTAAAGATAGTAGAGATTTAGAACAAATTAATTTATACCTAATAGCGAGCATATTAAATCTAATATCTTGTGCTTTTGTTTTTATTATTTGTAAACTTGGCACAGTAACCATGAAGACAAAATAACTCTTCAAGCTTTATGAAAGAGTTAGAAAAAAAATTTAATCATAACTAGTTTGTAAATGAGAACATTCAAGAAAAGATATCATGGAATAAAATATGAATGGCAGTGGAAATAAAATAATCTATAATTGAAGAGAGCTTTGAGGTTAGTACAACTACACTTACTGTTTTTTAAAGAGAAAAGGAAATGTATATCACAACTTATTTAAAAGGAAGAAATTTTAAAAATCAATTCATAAAATAGGGAAGTATGTGCTCTAAGTACGCAGTGATTGTGTATTCTGGTAATGCAAGCTCCCAAGATGAGGAAGAGCATCTGTCTTATTCATTGTTTTCTCTCCACATATATAATTTACTAAATGAATGAATAAATCTGTGTATCATAGGGAAATATTATGGCTATGGTTGCCATTCAGAAATGTCACAGAGATACACCACTAGTGGTAGGTAGTGTAGATATAAACAGGATTATTGTGTTGAGGTTGAGGGAAATTAAAATTGAAGAAGTAGTAGAATGTACACAATATCTTTGACTCTCATCTCTTATTCTGTGTCAGTCTTAGAAGTCTGCATACCCCATGGCCATAGTTGCAGTGGAGAAGGGTCTCTACCCCCATGATTCTCTGTTTTTTATGGAAGTGAGGGCAGGGAATGTACCTGTGGTTATGAAACAATGAAAACTTTTTGGCTAAGGAGGTGAGGATGTGCCTTGTTAGAAATAGGGTTGAGGGGGTGCTCAGGAACATAATGACTACATAACTTTTTTTAAACAGCTTAATTGATATATACTTATTCATTTATTGACATACCATACTGTTGACACATTGAACATGTACAATTCAATGGCTTTTAATGTATTCATAGAGTTGTGTATCTTTGAACTAAGTCATATATGTGGAGTCAGGTCTCAGGTAATGTACCGTGTGTGTGTGTGTGTGTGTGTGTGTGTATGTGAATGTGTGTGTGTGTGTGTATGTGTGTTAATTTGTTTATGTGCACACATGAGTGCATGTGGTGGGGGAGGGAACACAAGTCACCAGGACTTCCAGATCTGTGTGTCTTCAATAATGCTGGTATTATACTTACAAAATCAGCAATTTTTTCTTGTGAGCGCATTGAACTATATTTTATCGGAAGATACTATCTGAAATTTCATATTAAGCTATGGGAAAAGTCACATATGTCACTGTTACAGATGATGAATTGCCATGTTAAAACTTTAAGTAAAAAGGTTTCCAACATTAAATTCACATTAATGATTTACAGTCTTTCCTTCACAATTTACAAATGCCTTGCCATAGTTAAGTAAGCTTCACCTATTCTTGTAAAAGTGAAAGCATAGCTGCTTAAAAGCCTGGCACAGTGAGGCCCATAGAAATCCTCCTTTCAGATAATAACATAATGTACTTCACTGACATGTTCAGGAAGGGTGCTCAAACATTTTTATGGTTTTTGTGCTTAAGTACCAGAGCATTGTGTAATATATGTGTATGCCTGCTTCTGTATTTGCATGTGCATATGCACATATGCATTTATTTATATTAGAAGAAACTCATATTTTAATAATTTATGTTAAATTTTTCAGAGGGTTCAGAAATAAATACATGTAATTTGCATGATATAAATATATAAATATGTAACATGACAAACTATATATAAATATATAACAGTGTATAATACTATATATTATATGAAAGTATATTATATATCTATATATATATATAGTAACAAAATATGTATATTTTTAAAACTATAACTGAGGATGTTAATTCATTCCTAAATATTTTTCTGGACGTTCTTTTGTTTTTGAACACAATCTTGGAATTTTCTAGGCATAAATAATATTATAGCTTCCAATTTATGCCATTCTTATTATTCATGTTAGACAGACTTGTCTGATCAGTGTCTGATTTCACAGTGGAGTCTTGATTCACCAGTTACATGAAGATATGCAACCTGTTCACAACAGTCACACGCAGGAGGAGCTGATCCGTGAACGGACTCCCATACATCAGAAAGCAGGGTTGAGACACAGGTCTGCTGGTGGAACAGTGCTGGTGAATGAGGAAGCAGAACAAAAATAAAATAGAAACCATGCCAGTTTGCCACAGAACAAACCCAAAAGCAAACCCAAAATCACACTGGAGAGAAATGATATGCAAGTATTCTTCAAAGAGATTTTGGATCAGGATCGACTGCCCCAGGAGGATGGGGACTCTAACATTTGTCCCTGTCTTATCAGAGGCCTGACTAAGAGTAGTGTCAGTAGTACCAGTGAAGAAAGGAAGGACAAGAGTCAGGCAAATCCCAGCCACTGTTGCTACCTCCAGAGCGAGGGGAATTCAATCCCTTTATTATTTCGCAGCAATCCTAAAGGGGCCCAATTTGGACTTTATATTAAGCTTTCTTCCTTACCCCAGTCTGTGAAGAAATGGTCAGAAAATCTGAGATACAGAAAAGCTCAAAGAATCTGAGCTCTGTAGAAAGAGAAGGAGGTTGTGCCCCACATCTTCAAAAGAAAAAGAAAAAGAAAAAGAAATAAATAAATAAATAAAGAGGAGAAGGAGGAAGGGGGATGGAGGAGGGGAAGGAGGAAGAGCTGGAGGAAGAAAAGGAATCTTATCTTGGTCCTTGACACCTACATTAAAAGAAATAGAAAACAATCATTATCTTTACAAGAATCTTGTCTGAGTAATTATGCTAAAAAAGACAAATAATTGAAAACTTAATAGCATAATATTGAAACGTTTTTCTCTTTTCTTTTCTTGGTTGTCATGTAACGGTCTATTAAAAACCTTATCTAACATAAATTGTTGAATCTTGAGACAAAATGTAGACAAAAAGACATAGAATTCCGCTTTATTCCCTCATGAACAATAAAAAAGAGAAACCATGGGGAAGCAGCAAGTGTTGGGAGAAAGTGGTTCAAACATGGTGGCTATGAAAAGAAAAAAATAGGGCAACCTCTTTCAGGTCCCCTCCCGCTGTGGGAGCTTTTCTGTCTTCTTAATAAATCCTACTTTCAAAAAAAAAAAAAAATGGAAAGAAAGAAAGAAAAGAAAAAAATAAGGACTTGGTAAAAAAAACTTGGCATTGGAAACTCAGGACTTGAATGCCATTTTGCCTTTCCTGATTCCAGTAGTTAGTAATTATCATTTTCTTATCATCTCTTTGCCAATCCTTTGAATAGAGTTTTTGTTTTGTTTTGTTTTGTTTTGCTCTATTAACCTGTATTCCTCCTAAGAAAGACTTAGATGTAAAAAGAAAAAAAAAGTTGTATATTTCTTTGCCACAGCTATATAGCAGAATGACATAAGGAGTTCAATAAATAATGAACTTATAGACTTTTAAGTGCAACTTTGGCCCTTATGTTTCTCAACTGCCAACCTTCCAGCTCATCCCCCAATCTACCACAATCTCCTTCCTACCAGAGCCTAGAATTTGGCTATTGTTCTTTCCACACATGACCTGGAACTTTGACACTGCACAGAAAAACAGGACCTTGATATGGCAAATTGGATAAACCTTTCCTCATAAAATACTTTTGTATTCCTCCACTTCATAGGCATCATGCAGACCACTGTAGGAATTTACATACAATGCTTAGTACTATTTAAAAGTTGGAATTTGTGCTCTAAATACATTGTTTTCTTTCTTTTCTTTTCTTTTTTCTAAAGCGGAATTTTTTGAGAGTACAGAAAAGCTTCCACAGTGGGAGGGGACCTGAAGAGTTTGCCATAAATACATTATTTTCAAGTGATCCTTTGGAACAACCTCTATGTCTTTACATTTCTAAATGTTTCAAGGAGATAGGGGGATGGAGAAACAAAATTATGTTCCCCATGGGAAAGAACTGAGCTATTTTCAACTTTAGAAGGAAATGACTTTTCTCTTTATAGTTATAATCAGGAAAATAAATAATGAAAGCAGTAGCCAAAGAAATATTTTACTTGGAAATTTTTTTACCTAAACAAAGAAAAAACTATAAACCAGTTCTCATCCTGCAAATTAAATTTTTATCATGCAATGTTTCTTTAAAATTTTTAAAAATAAGTTATTTTTAAAAATATACTTATCTCAAAGACTTGGAGTCTAAAAGACATAATAGATTTATGATGAAACTTCTTCTGGCCTAGAAGGAATTCTCAGATTTTTTGGAAGCAATGGAAAATTTATTTGAAAGTGTTTTTTCTCAGTGTGTAACGCATATTTATAACCTGCAGACTGAAAAACAAAATCATATTTTAAATCTTTAAGACCTGATGTAGCAAAAAGCTAATTTGCTTTGAGGCCCTTTGATGCATTTAATTTAATTTATTGGAAGCAAATTAATGTGAAATGATAAAATTATTATTAAAATGGAAGTAGAAGAAAAGGAATGAATCAAATCAACAGAGGGAGAAAGTAGCTGATTACTGTAGTTCACAGAATAATTCCCATTCTAATCATATTAAATCCAATTGTTAGCAGACAGATGATGGGGAATACTGCTCTTGTTTTGTAAGAAAAAGAGAAAGAGAGAAAAAAAAATTTTTAAAGCAAACCAGAATGTCAGTAAGATAAATACAAGAGTAAATTGATAATGGAAACCAAAATGCACTTCTTAAGAAAACATTGCTTCTTTGCATTCTCAAATGAAAACATGTTAAATGAATATTCTGTTATTTCAGAAGACTGATTGTAACTTGAAAGAGGTTTGCATTCAACTCAATGTTTACGTATATTGAAGGACTGTTATTTTCAAGATATTGTGCTGCTTATCTATTTTCTAGCTGATAAGGTTAGTTGAATACCTGGAGAAACAGTAGAACCAAGTTTTATTGATCAATGGCAGTCCCTTTTAAAATGGCAATGAACAGTGTCTGCAGTATATCTTAATATATTTTCTTTTTATTGAGTGTGATAGGTGTGCAAAGTAGTAGAACTTACAAAGGGGAGATTCCAAAAAATAAAAGATGGAGTATTTATTCTTGCATGTTTAAACTTCAATCACCTTCAAAGTACTCTCTGTTGGATGCAATACACCTATTGACATGCTTTTTCCACTGATCAAAAGTTTTTGAATTTATCAATTTTTATAGCTTTTAGTGTTTCTGCCTTTTTTTTTTTTTCACCTCTTCCACATCAGCAAAACATTTCTTTTTGACGAGATCAGGCGGATAGGGAAGGTAGGGCATGGAGTCATGCCATTTTTGGTCAAGCACTGTTGAAAATCAGTGCTGTGTGGGCTGGTATGCTCGTAAATCACCCATCATGAAATGAGCAAACACTTTAAAAGAATCTCCAAAAAAAAAAACAATGCACTAAAGCCAAACTCTCCCTTTCACAACAATGCTGTTGATTGATGCCAATGGATTCCTAGAACACTTGCCTTGTGAGAAATCATGTACTGTAAGGAACCTTGTCCTACGAAAGATAATTCCAGTTTTTGGGGTCCCCCCTGTATGATATATCTGATACTTACATGATGTATGCCAAAGGATTAATCTTATATCGCTATATATTGTCATAAATTTGAACTTTATTGAAATGAATACATAAGTTCTTCATTATTATTTTTTAACTTTTGTGATTTTTTTTGTCTTGTTATTCCAAAATAAATGAAAGTGGGAATTATTCACAATATCATACAAATGTTAGTATAAACAGACATTCTTATTAAATTGACTCATTTAAAAATTTTTCAAAAATGTACATTCACAGTAGAAAATGAGTCCCTAATTTAATTCTACTTATTCATCTCCATTTTTAGTGATATTATTTTAGTCTAAATATTAATAATCTTTTTTTCTGGACTATTGTAGCAATATTCCTTTTTTTTTTTTTTTTTTTT
>NW_007031715.1:198051-219224 GCF_000164805.1 Carlito syrichta | reverse complement strand
CCTAGAACTACAGGCACGCGCTACCACACCCAGCTAATTTTTTTGGTTTTTTTTTTATTTTATTGTAGAGATGAGGTCTCACCAAGTTGCCCAGGCGGATCTCGAACCCATGGGCTCAGGCAATTCACTCACCTCAGCCTCCCAAGGCACGGGTTTACAGGCTGAGCCACTGAGCCTGGCTGTAGTAATATTCTAACAGGCTTTTTGTCTTCCTATTTCTTGTCATCTTCCTATTTATTCCTCAAACTGCAACCTTGTAAATCTTAAGGAGAAATAAACAAAATTTGATGATTTCACTCCCAACAATCTAATAGAAAGAGTACATTGCAAGTCATATATTTAAATAGAAGGAAAAAATAAAACAACATAATGATAGTAAGCAAAAGTGCATAATTATAGCCTTGGATTGTATGACATGTTAGTTACTTTGAAGGTTCCTCATATTAGAAAGCAGCCAGATAGACTGGTGTGCACCTATATTCTAGGTACTCAGGTGACTGAGGCAGGAGAATCTGTTGAGCCTAAGACTTAGAGGTTGCACTGAGCTATGATCGCACCTGTGAATAGCTACTGCACTCCAGCCTGGGTACCATAGAGAAACTTGAAAAGAAAAGAAAAGAAAAGAAAAGAAAAGAAAAGAAAAGAAAAACCTAGATCCTCTGTAAAACAGACTGTCATACTCTTTCTCAGTAATGCATGACCGAGATCACAGAAAATTAGGGATAACACCAAACTCTCTTTCTTCATTCTCTGAGCTCCATGGCACAGAGTAGATGGTGAGCGAGAAAAGAAAAAATGAGCTTCTATGAGAGAAAATTAGCTGGAGAAGAGTAATAAAAATCAGAAAGCACAAGAAATAGATGCTTTATTATGCAGTTTTTAAACAAATTATTTGAATCAAGAGGGAAAAAATTAAAACCATAAACAAAAATGTAACAGGTATGGCTCAGAAAAAGAAACAGGAATGGCTTGAAATCATATAAAATGATATAAAGCTTTATTAGTAATTAGGAAAATGTAACTAAAATCCACAAGGTGCCACTTCAAATGACAGACTTGTGATGCTATGGCCTTACAGGAACTTATATACTCTGCTGTTGAGAATGTAAACTTGTATGGCCATTTTGGAAAACAACTTGGGCTTGTCAAACAAAGCTAAATAATGATTTATTCTACAACTCAGAAATTACACATTGATTTTACAAATTATTTTTCTTTGTTATGACATAGAGACTAATATTTGTATAGCATACCAAGATTATCGACAGGACAGTTCCTAGATGGAAGCAATCATTTGGTCTTCTCTTATTGTGGTCACTATCTTTATTAGAAACTGGCTAGAAAAAAAACATTAAACTCATTCATCTGGGCATAAATTGCAAGGATGAGATAGTGTGTCACTAGTGCTAAATATTATTTTGATGTTTTTGTGTGTATTTTACCTCAAAAAATTGGTTGTCACAGTGTATCTTTATACATCACTAAATAAATAAATACCTTTTTTTTTTTTTTTTTTTGAGTTGGAGTCTCACTCTGTCGCTCAGACTGGAGTGCAGTGGCCGCTCCCGGCCACCGCAGACTGGACCTGCTGGGCTCCGGCGATCCTTCCGCCTCAGCCTTCCAAGTAGCCGGAATTACAGGCATGCGCTACCACGCCCGGCTGATTTTTGATTTATTGTAGAGATGAGGTCTCGCTGCCCAGGCGGGTCTCGAACCCGCGGGCTCAGGCAATCTACTCACCTCAGTCTCCCAAAGGCGCAGGATTACAGGCTGAGCCACCGAGCCCGGCTAGTAAATACCTTTTAAGATCACTCAGATTCATACCATATTTGCAGGATAGAAAGGCATATATTGTCCTGGGTTGATTATCCTAATAAACTATTTTAAAGGCAGATATGAGACAAGGGGAAATAAGAAAAATAAAGTACATAAAGAAGCATACTTAGAATGAAAAGTCAGGTATGAAAATTAGAACTAAGGATAAATTGCATCATGGCAAAGAAGAAAATTCCTAAAATGTTACCAAAACGAGAACAATTAAAAAAATTAGATTAAGTTACAAAGGGTGAACCTCATTTTAAAGCCACATAATGTAATTTGTGTTCATTAATTTTAGGACTGCTAATGTATTTCTACTATGTTTTACGGTAACTCTAAAAAGAGACATTTTCTGGATGATGGTTAGAGTGGATTTAGCAAAGATATAGGGCTTTGGGGAAATAGACCTAAGACCATTGGTTCTCCCATTATGGGCTACTTCATTTTTTTATTCTTTATTTATGGCACATTGCCAGACTGTTGTCCATATAAATTACTGTGTAAATTTCTCTGAACATTTGAACAAAATGTTCTTGACATGTATGATTAGTAAATGAATTTCAAGACATTTGACTTCACTGAAAAATTTTACTGTAGTAATCCCTTTAATTTTTTTTTTTTTTTTTTTACTTCTGAAGATGTATTTCCAGTTTGGGTGATTGTTAATGACTGATTTATTCTTAAAAGGAGAGAAATAGAAAGGTATTATAGACTTTTTCATATTAAGTCAAGTCATTTAAAATATCTTTGAACTTAAAGTAGTAGAAATGAGTATCTGAAAATATGGATATTTTCAAACCAAATAGATTGTGGCACTAGTCAAAGTGTAGAATTACAATGAAGTAAAAGAACTGGATTATTTCAGTCTATTTTTATTGGACATTATAATTTTGTAGTTAAAAAGAGAAATAAACTGATTTTATTTAATCAGCTTTGAAGACAGCCATGATAAAGATGGATAGTCTCCCTATGTTGTCACTGTCTTGCGACAATCCAGAGACTGAGGACTCTTTTCTGGAAGCAATATGGTAGAAAGAATCTTTTTTCTTTAGGTTGCAGGACTTCCATTTACAGGATAGTGTTTTAAAAACAACAGAAGTTGCCTTATTACAAGGCATGGGATGACCTATAAAGCTAGAAACTGTTCAAGTGATTACAGATGAAAAGAATATTAAGATTGGGAGGTTGCCAGTTCATATTCTTTTCTTTCTCATTAAGAAGTTTACTTCTATTTTCAGACTATTTTAAACTTGCCTTAACTCCTCAAGTCATTGAGAAGGCAGTTAATTCTTCTGTGGTTATGAACTTCTGATTCCAGATAAGCTAATGACCCCAAAGAGCTATCCCTCTCATTCTTACATTGTACCTTTATTTTTAATCATGGCAGTTTAGGCCGGGCATGTTGGTCACAGCCTGTAATCCCAGTACTTTGGGAAGTTGAGGTGGGAGAATCTCTTGAGCCCAAAAGTTCAAGACCAGCCTGAGCAATACAGTAAGACCTTGTCTGTACAGAAAAAATTAAAAAAAATTAGCTGGGCATGGTGGTGTATGCCTATAGTCTCAGTTACTCGGCAGGCTGAGGCAGAAGGATCACCTGAGCCCAAAAGGTAAAGGTTGCTGAGAGCCAGGATCACACCTCTGCACTCCACCCTGAGTGATAGAGTGAGACCTTGTCATAAACAAACAATCAAACAAACAAACAAACAAAAAACTGAAAAGAATTTTGGTAGTTTAAATATAATTTCTTTGATTAATAGTTATAAAGTAATTATTTTGTTTCATATTATTTTAGGCACCAAAAAATATAGTAGTGAACAAGACAATCAGGTCACTGCCTTCATGGAGCTTCCCATACAGGTTTTTGTGCAAATATTAAATATTCAGAGTATGTCTTTATGCTAATAAAAATATAAAGCATTTGTATTAACACTTACCAATGCATGTAAACTACTCTTTGAAAAGTGTACTAAATCCCAAAATGTCTTTTGATAAAGGAATACTACGTGATAAAATTAGACCAGATTAGTCAATAGTTGAATGCTAATGTAATGGTCAATGACTAAGAAAAAAATATATAATTCAAAACAATTTAGAAGTCTTCTTGAGTACCCTTATATTATAATGGCTTGAGAAAATTACCATAGGAAGTATGAGACATTGTTTTGAAAGCTTATGTATACAGAGAGATAGCCAGGATATTGTCGATCATTTGGTCTCTAAATACATCTTTGACTGAAATGAAACCTCTTGTTCAAAGGGAAAGAAATAGAAGAGAAGGAAGAATGTAGGTAAGGAATTTGCTAAGGTCACATAACTGATTTGTAACAGATGCAGAAATCACATTTCTGGACTTTTTATCTAGTGCTCTATTATTGCCCTCTCTGGAGTTTGTTGTTTCCACTGACTGCTTGGTAATAAATTAGAGGCTCAGAAGAGTTCCTTGTACTTTAAGTATATATATATTTTTTCACATTTTTTTCATATATTCTATAGTAATTAGGCTTGGTTTGTAAAGTTAAAGACCAGGTGACTTTTTTCCCTCACCCATTTGGCCTTTAATGTTCCTTGCTCATGCATGGGGTAGAACTCTAATAACAATAATAGACGCGATGTCCTTGCACATAAACATTTGGCTACTCACAGCATGAGATGTCTTGTCAGCACAGAGGATAAAATAATGGTGTAAAGATTTACTGTCAGGGAACTGGGCCAGTCTCAGCAGGATGGCAGCTTGAAGCAGATAGATGACCTGGCATGCGTAGGTCACCTGTGTTTACACTGATGAATGTGTGTGGTTTCCCTAGTCTGCATCATTATATTGAGTGTGTGGTATTTGTAGCATTTGTAACTCACCCTAGAGTGTATCTTTCTATCGAAAGACAAGTAGCTTAATAGCTTGGCTTCTCAGAAATAAATGATGCAATTCATAAAAAAGCAATTTGCAGGTAGAAAAAAATGACATAAATACTAAGGATTAAGAAAATAATATTACTTGTATCACTGATACACAAAATTAGTAAAACAAAATTAGAGTTGCATGATTTGTGGGTGAAGCATTTACTGAATTTCTTTCCATATATTGACTTTGTTACATTATTTAATATTTATGTTATGACTTATTAATGTACCATTTTCTTGAATGAAATGATTGTGGTATGAAGTTATAAGAAATAATGTCTTGGATCTATAATAGAAATAGTTATTTTTAGAATTTTTTTGGTACTTTTCTAAGCGTTTTAAAGACAAATCTACATTTTTTTCTGAGCTCTAGTGTGAGTTTTAGGCATTTGTTTGTAAAATCATATGACTACTAGGAACTTAGATGAAAATCTAAATTGCATTTATGGATATTTTAATTAGAAAATTAAGTGACTCTCTTATAAAATTAAAAACCCTTTTAAAATTTCTTAGAAAAATTAAATACCCATTTACATAGTAAACCAACTCATAAAAATCTGTAATATCTGTCAACATCACATGTTAACTTACATATCACATGATTATGAATTTATGTGGCTAGATTATACCAAATATATTCAAGTTATAAGTCCATCATATATGGCATGAATGTGATTCTCTTTAAATATTAATGTTTTTAAAAGATATTTTTATTTCAATATCACCATCATTGCTTAAAATTATGCTTTGTTTTGCTTTGTTTACAGATATATTCTTTCAAAAATCATCCATAATGAAAATACTTTCCCATTCTGAGGTCATCTTGGTTTTTGGAAACAGATGAATGCCAGTTATAATCCATGCTTATGAATAGAACAAATAATTGATCTTACTGCATATTACATTTAAAAAATGAACACAAATAATGACTCATACAACAGGTGTTTCTGACAAACAGACATTTGAAAATATATCACTAGTTGATTTCTGCTTATTTGTTAAGTTCTCTTAAAAATATCTCTGGAAATTATCTTTTAGGAAATTATGACTAATTATAAAATAATGTCCTCAAAAGACTGTATTCTATGATTTTCTCTTGAGTAAATAGAATAAAAGTTAACGTGAGGATGGTTTAATTGTGTAATTTCCCTTCGCTGTCTTCTCTGAGTATCTCTCTACAAATAGGAGAAAAATGTGATGGGTTTTGTTTGGGTGGTTTCCATCGAAGCTTAGCAAGGTCATGCTTTTGTATTGTCTATTATCAGACATAATTTCTCAAAAACAGATGGCAAACAGGCAGTGTTAGAAAATTTGTAATTTACTATCCTGTACTAAAGACAAACCACAGAGTAAAACCGCAACCCCGTTAAACACCAAAACAACCTTCAATCATTCTGACTTGTTCTGCATGTTTCAACCTTTACGGTTGTTTGGCTGAAGGCCAAAGTTCATCTCTTATTGCCCTTTTCTTTCCATCTGCGAAGATCACTGCACACACACGCATACTTGTTCTGCATTCCAAACGGTTTTACCTGGCAAAGAAACTAAGCAAAGCTGTCTCCCATCTTCATTACTATTCATTTTATCTTTCAAATCACTGAATCATGAAAATTAGAAGTAAAAAAAAAGGAAAGGAATCAAGTGTATTACAAACAAAACCTTGAAACAATATATTTAAATATCTGAAACTGTTCAGTGTTAGAAATTGTCACTGATCCATGTCAAATTCAGCAACAAAACTGAGACAATTTACTTACGCATTTTACTAAATGGCCACTTGTAAGCATAAGGGTGAGGTTTCATCTTTTCTGAGACTGAATAAACCTGTTGGTTTCTGAACAGTTGGGTGCTGCAGTGGCTTAACAGGTGTGCCCATGAGGGGAAGGAAACAAAAAAGCAGTTCTTAAGAGAGTTGGGTAGATTTTCCAAGTCCTTAGCCATCAGACCTCTTTGAGAATCAATGCTTAAAATATGCCAACTTTTGCAAAATATTCTTGGAATATTTTCTTTACTTCTGACTTTTAAAAGCAAATTATAAGCCTTAATCAATTAATATGTACGACTAAACTGATTGCCTAAGAGACTGACTGATTGAATGAATGAATGAATGAATGACTAAATAAAAGTATCATGGTTCATTGGGTCAATCTCCTATTCAAAAAGCTTCAACGTTTTCTCAGAGCCTTTAGAAAAAACATTTATTTTGGGGGGGGTATAGAAGCCCCAATACAATATTGCTTCTATCTTTTTGTCTATGCCTTATTGCAACTTTGGTTCATATAATATCACTTTGCTGCAAACAGATTGAGCTAACAACCAAGATGCACAAGTATGTTTTTGCCTCTGGGTGTGTGTGTAAATACATATATACTTGCTCCACAACTAAAATGATCGATCTCCGCAGCCTCTTATATTAATGTCCCATTTGTCCTTACCTTGGGATTGACTTCTAAAAAAACTTTCCTTAACTATTCCTCCATGATCACATGTTCTTCTCTTGAGCTTGTATCTTTATCACTCACTTGGCCTTCTATCCTATGGCCTTGATATTTAGCATATCATGTGACTCAATCACAGGTCTCCAACTAGCTTAAGAACTTAATGAGGGAAGAGGCCTATGTTTTCTTTGCCTCATTCAGGTACCCAGTACAAAATGTTATTACTAGTGGCTACTTTAAAAACAACTGTTTTCTGGGTTGCTTTTGTAGTTCTCCAACTACTTTCTCTATATTTGTCTCTTTGTCTTAGTCTCTCTCTCTCTTTCTCTTTCTCTCTTTTCCCCCTGTCTGTCTTTTGAATGGATATCAAATTATAGCTTTAGATTTTACCTTCTTAACTTTTAGTACTGGTTTTATCCTCTGACCTACTAGTTATTTTCCATAACTCTATTTTTTCTTTCAGATTTTAGACTTTGTTTCTCAGCCCCAGTTTACAGACCTACAATCTGGTTCACAATACTCAGGAAATACAATCTTAAAAAAAAAAAAAAAGACTCCTACATGAACACATGCACTCCAATAATTTTAATTGTCAAGAAGAGTCCATAAAAGTGATGATTTGTCAGAAAATTAATTTAGAATGCAAAGTACAAGGAGGACCCCCCAAATCCTAGAATTTGTTCATTTAAAATTGTGTATTTATTCTTACATGTTTAAACTTCAGTCACTGTCAAAGTACTCTTTGTTCGGTGCAATACACCTATGGAGAGACTTTTTTCACTGCTCAAAATGGTTTTCATCAATTTTGATGCCTCTTAGTGCTTCTGTCATTTTTTGTTTCACCTCTTCCACATGAGCTAAACATTTCCCTTTGAGAAATTTTTTTATTCAAGGAAACAAACAAATTTTAAAAAGTCACTAAGGGAGAGATCAGGTGGATAGGGAAGGTGAACACAGGGATCATACCATTTTTGATCAAAAACTACTGAATACACAGAGTAGTATGGGCAGGTGTTTTGTCATGGTGAAAGAACCAGCCTACAGTTTGCATAACTTGGAAATTTCTTTCGCAAATCATGACACAACCTTCTCAAAACTTCCAGATAAAGACTTTGGTTGACCATTTAGTCTAGATAAACAAATTCTGAATGTGCTAAAATGAGTTTGCCCTACAAAATAATAATTCTGGGCTCCCCCCTTATATATATATGAATTTCAATTTTATTAATCTTCAACAGTCACAAAAACAAATGTAATAACTGTTATCATTTTCTTTTTGACAAAATTAGATCATTTAAAAAGTCAAATATCCTAAAAATAAATTTCAGCCTATAAAATGTAAATTTGAGTATTTATGCATACAAACATAAGCAATAAATATAATATTTAAAATAGCTTTTGCATTTCCAAACTGTTGACTAGTGAGAAACTGGAAACATCAGTATATGGGGGTAATGAACTTGAGAGTAATAACTGAACCTCTAATTCATTGCTAGGAATGAAACTAGATTCACCAACATTGCATAGTGTGCTCAGCATTGAAATTTCCTATTCAGCATCCAATCAATATCTTGAATGAAAGCATAGAATGGCAGCTTACTAAATGTACTAATGGTATAGATAAAGGAATGACCTAAAATTATCTTCAGAGTTTGGAATTCTGAAATGATATATGTTATTGATGTTTCAACAAAATTTAATCTGAATTTTGCATGTTATGTAATTTCTACAGACAACAAATACAATCAAAGTTTGCATTAATGAGCCGGGCTCGGTGGCTCAACCTGTAATCCCGCGCCTTTGGGAGGCTGTGGTGAGTGGATTGCCTGAGCCCATGGGTTCGAGACTCGCCTGGGTGGCAAGACCTCATCTCTACAGTAAATCAAAAAATTAGCCGGGCGTGGTAGTGCATGCCTGTAGTTCTGGCTACTCGGAAGGCTGAGGCAGAAGGATCGCCGGAGCACAGCAGGTCGAGGCTGCGGTGGCTGGGAGCGGCCACTGCACTCCAGTCTGGGCGACCGAGTGAGACTCCAACTAAAAAAAAAAAAAAAGTTTGCATTAATGGTAGGAGAATGTCAGGTAAAAGGAATACTACTTCTTTACATATTGAAGTTTCTTTTTAGAGCATATTTGGAATGTTTTATGCATTTTTGCATTGACATTTTAAGAGCCATTGAAACAGGGGACAATGGTATGATAAGGATGGTCAGAAAGATGATATATTTGGAAGATGATATATTTGGTTTATGAAGAACACTGAGAATATGGAAAGTGTGTAGTCTGAAGAAGAGAAGGCTAAGGGTAGCCATGGTGTAAATTGATAAGAAATATTCATACCTAACATTTAATTGTCAAATGCCAAGTATGATTCTCATGACTGATCTTGTGAAAAGGTGAGGTGTGGACACAGAAAATCATCACAACGCAGTGTGGAACATGTAATAAAATAGTTCATACATCAGTATTCAATCAGGAAAATAAATGCCTCTACAGATTATAAGCAGAGAGAGATGTGATCCAGAGAAAAGGGGAAGAGATGGTATTAGCAGAGATTAGGAAGCTGCTACCATCCCTGGGGTGGAGCCTAGAGCCCCACACTATTCAGTCTCTCTCCGAGAAGGAGCCACCATCCCTGCAGTCAGAGGAGATACCACAACCCCTAATGCTGCAGTAACTTCCATCACTGACTGCTGCTGCTTTAGGTAGCAGCTGCCAGAAACCCAATGCCTTGCTAATTCTCTGGTCTTCACTTTTACCTCCAAACCTGACTAAAACCAGATGGCAAGAGAGTCTTGCAAATTTTAGTTTTCAGCCGGGCTCGGTGGCTCAGCCTGTAATCCTGCGCCTTTGGGAGGCTGAGGTGAGTGAATTGCCTGAGCCCGCGGGCTCGAGACCCGCCTGGGCAGCAAGACTTCATCTCTACAATAAATCAAAAAATCAGCCGGGAGTGGTAGCGCATGCCTGTAATTCTGACTACTTGGAAGGCTGAGGCGGAAGGATCACTGGAGCCCAGCAGGTGGAGGCTGCGGTGGCCAGGAGCGGCCACTGCACTCCAGTCTGGGCGACAGAGTGAGACTCCAACTCAAAAAAAAAAAAAAAATTTAGTTTTCTGATTCTCAATGATCTAAGAAAAAGTCATAGAGAAGATTATAAGAGGATAGGTATGGAATTACCATCTAGCACAAATAGGGTTAAAACTTGCTACAGAAGCAAAGACCCAGGCAGCATACACACAGTCAACAACCTTAAATGATCAGGGAAGGTTTCTACCTAGGAACATTTGTAGGCTGCCTTTGGAAAGGCAGAGTGGGGATGTTCTGTGTAGCTCTGGGGAGCAATAAATGATGTAAGTTATTAGGAGATGAATTTTAGGTATTTGCAAAAATTAACTCCCTCCACAACTAGGGCTCATGGCAGAACGATGTGCTCTGTCAATACATGAGGTATTTGAGAAAACATTTAATGGTAATTTTTTAAAGGAATTTTCTAGGCTCTTCGTAGTAGATGTAGATGGATAGGTTGACATCTAAAGTTTCTTTAAAATATGCAATTTTGTGACTCTCAAAACACTCATCAAAAAATAACAATATTTGAAAAGAAAAAGTAGATAAATTAATCCACAAAACATAAAAGGTAACTAGCCAAAGGAATTAAATGCATTCAACTTGTTTTAATAACTTGGAGGAAAATGAGAACATGAGAAGGGAAACAAACATGAAAGAGCTTTCTTATCAGCCCTTTTCAGGATGCAGAACTTTTCTTATACATATCTATCAGTACTCCAAAGAATTCTTTGGGGGTTCTATGCAAGATTTGGGTAGAGAAAATGCCTACTTTCATGCAAACTTTGGCACGGTGCTGGAGGGTGGCAGCCAACTCACCGGCTTCCCACATCGAGGTCAGGAGCAGCATCTGCATCTGAGAGCAGATGATCCTATTGGCAAATGCCACTCCCAAGCAGGGCACAGCCGTGCTGTTAGTGCTAAGACTTCTCTTTCACCTGAACAGAACTCTAGCAATTTAGGGTGATGATGAGAATGCCTTTCCTTTACATGCAAAATAAATAAAGACTTAGACAGTAACAGAATTCCCCCTCCCCCCAAAAGAGGATAGTGCTTATTCATTTATTATGTAAATGAAAAATGCACTAATATAATCTCATATTGTCTCATGATTTGGTTATATCTTAATGGCAAGTAAAAGGTATCTAGCTCATCTACTATTGAATCCCTTATAAAATATCCCAGTCAAATGGATCCCAGTAGGCTTGAGTATAGTGAAGGATGGAAAGCTCAGGATCCCCCTGTGCAACCCACTGGAAGGAAGGATGGCAGAGCTAAGTCAGAAAGATCTAGGTTCAGATGTTCGCTATGTTGGTCACTAGCTGTATGAACTTAAATATTTTATGCTAACAATCTAAATATCAGTATGCATACCTTTAAGATAGCAATAAGCGTGTACTTCAAGCTGTTGTTATAAAATTAAAAGAAATAAATCTAGGTGTGGTGGCTCATGCTTGTAATCCCAGCAGTTTGGGAGATTGAGGTGGGAGGATTGCTTGAGGCCAGGAGTTTGAGAACAGCCTGGGCAACAAAGCTAGACCTCGTCTCTACAAAAAAGAAAAGAAAAGAAAAGAAAAGAAAAGAAAAATTACCTGGGTGTGATGTCACACACCTTTAGTCCCCCAGCTACTCAAGGGGCAGAGGCAAGAGGATCCCTTGGGCTCAGGAGTTTGTGACTGTGGTGAGCTGTGATTAAGCCATTGTACTCCAGCCTGAGTGACAGAGTGAAACCCTGTCTCAAAGAAATGAAGAAAGGAAGGAAGAAAGGAAAGAAGGAAGGAAGAAAGGAAAGAAGGAAGGAAGGAGTGAGCCTCACACTGTCTCAATAAACAGAAGAGCTATTATTCTATCTTTAGATGCTGCTAATGGCTAAAAACTTTTTTTAATGTTAAACTAGTTTTGGTTTCTCTATAACTTAAGCCCACTAATTCTTATTATGACTTAATAGCATCACATAATGAAGGTATTTTATCTTTTACTAACAGTCTTCCACATATTTGAAGATTAGAATAATAACTTTGCTCATCTTTTTTTTTTTGTAGACTAACCATACACACTCCCTTAACCTTGTCTCATATTCCATGGCTCTTAGCCACCTACCATGCCAAGAAGTAAAGCAGGCAGTGTAAAAGGATTGTGATTAAGTGGTTGAAACACAGAGATAAGGATGGGAAATGGAGGGTGAAAAGTATTGGAATAGCCCCCGATTTGAATTTTTGAACCGAAAGTTTCAGCAGCTTTGATCTGCTTACTGATATTCACACAGTGCTGAGTTTAGCATTTTTCCAGAGGCACTAAGCTATCATTCCACTCATAGTGGTTGAGAATTTCTAGAAAGGTTTATCTTGAAACACACTCTTATTCTTTGATTTTTTTTTCCTGAAAATCATGTATCTAGTTCTTTACCATTTTAGCTCAAATATATACAGACAACTCTGGGTTAAATGATACTTTAGCTAATCTTAACCATCTCCCTCTTTGCTGACAATATGATCCTGTACCTTGAAAATCCAAAAGAGTCTATCAAAAACCTATTTGCATTGATAAAGGACTTTGGCAAAGTCTTAGGGTATAAAATAAATGTGCAGAAGACAGTTGCACTCTTATACACCAACAACAATCAGGCAGAGAACCAAATAAAAAGCACAATCCCATTCACAATAGCTACAAAAAAAAGAAAGAAAGAAAGAAAGAAAGAAAGAAAGAAAGAAAGAAAGAAAGAAAGAAAGAAAGAAAGAAAGAAAGACCTCAGCATCTTCCTAACCAGAGAAGTGAAAGACCTTTACAATGAGAACTACAAAACACTGCTCAAAGAAATCTAAGAAGACACAAACAAATGGAAAAATATTCCATGCTCATGGATAGGAAGAATCAACATTGTTAAGATGTCCATCCTACCAAAGGCAATCTACAGATTCAACACAATACCCATAAAATTACCAACATCATTCTTCTCAGACCTGGAAATGACAATACAGAAATTCATATGGAAACATAAACAACCACAAATAGCTGAAACAATTCTTAGCAAAAGAAACAAAGCAGGAGGTATCACACTTCCAGACTTCAAACTTTACTATAAGGCTACAGTAATCAAAACACCCTGGTATTGGTACAAGAACAGGTCTATAAACCAATGGGACAGGATACAGATTCCAAAAGCAAAGCCTCAATTTCTCAACCAACCCATCTTCAACAAAGCCTCCAATAACAACCACTGGGGAGAGGAGAACCTATTCAGTAAATGATACTGAGAAAACTGACTGATCACATGCAAAAGATTGAAACAGGACCCCTACCTATCACCATATCCCAAAATTAACTCTAAATGGATCAAAGACCTAAATGTAAAACCTCAAACTATAAGAATCTTAGAAAACATAGGAGACACCCTTATGGAAATTGGAACTGACAAACAATTCCTGAGCAGAACCCTGAGTGCCCGTACCAAAAGAAGTAAGATAGACGAGTGGGACCTCATGAAACTGACGAGTCTCTGAAAAGCAAAAGAAACCATCAAAAGAGCAGGGAGACAACCCACAGAATAGGAAAAAGTATTTGTCAACTGTATATCTGACAAAGGCCTAACGTCTAGGATCTACAAGGAACTTAAATGTGCTGAAAAGAAAAAAACAAACAGCCTCTTTAAAAAGTGGGCAAAAGACATGAATAGACACTTCTCAAAGACATGAATATGCAGGCAGCCAATAGACATATGAAAAAGTGCTCAGCTTCACTAATCATCAGAGAAATGCAAATCAAAGCCACACTGGGATACCACCTAATCCCAGTAAAAATAGTCATCATTAATAAAACAACAACAGATGCTGGTGAGGGTGCAGAGAAAAAGGAACGCTGCTGGTGGGAATGCAAACTAGTGCAACCTCTTTGGAAGGCACTATGACGATTTCTGAAAGAACTAGAAATTGACCTTCCATATGATCCAGCAATCCCCTGCTGGAAATATGCCCAGAGGAGCTCAAATCATTCTACAAAAAAGATACCTGCACACGCATGTTTGTTGCAGCTCTATTCACAATAGCAAAAACATGGAACCAACCATGCTGCCCATCAAAGCTGTACTGGATGAAAAAAATGTGGTATACATACACAATGGAATATTATGCAATCATAAAGAAGGACAAATATATGGACTTCACAGCAACTTGGATGGATTTAGAGCCAGTCATACTCAGTGATCTATCACAGAAACAAAGAACAGCATTTATACCATATGTTCTTACTCATAAGCAGACCTTGAACAATTATCATAAAACTGTAAGAAAGGAATTGGCAGTGGTGTGAAACTGCCAGGGTAGATGGGGTGGAATTGGCAGTTGAGGGAAACTGCCAGGGGAGGGAGAGACACACCTCATCAACAAGGGTAACTGCATAATGAACATTTGTATACCTAACCCTCAATTGTACTCCACATCTTTAAAATAAAAATTTTAAAATCTTGACCATTTATACTTAAATGTGTGGGTTTTTAAATAAAAATTTTAAATCAGGTTCATTAAACTATACTTTAATTCATTAAAATTCACCCTTTTTGTGTATACAACTCTGTGAATTTTGGCAAAGGTATTCAGTCTTGTAATCATTGCCCCCAGAAGGTCTCTCCTGCCCTTTGTGATCAATATCCTTCCCCAAACCTTAGCCCCTGCAGCCACTGACTTGTTTTCTGTGTCTATATTTTGACCTTGGGATATCATATAATTGTAATCATACAGTTTATAACCATGTGATTCTTGCTTCTTTCAGCTAACATAATGCTTTTGAGTGTATAGCATGTATCAGTAGTGTGCTCCTGTTTATTTATTTATTTTTTGCTGTTAATTATTTTATTGTACTACACTTTATATATATAGTATATACAGAGTACAAATTTTGATATACATCAAAATTTGCTTATCCATTCACTAGGTCGTGAACATTTGAGTTTTTCCTTCTTTTTGATTTTAAATAAAGCTTCAATAAGCTTTCATGTACAGAATATTGTTTGGACATATGTCTTCATTGCTTTTAGATAACAATCTTGGAATATGATTGCTGATAGTATGGTGTTTTTGTTTATTGTAAGTTTAACTTTATTAAAAAATGACAAGCTGTAGTTGTACTATTTTGCAATTCTAGCAGAAAAATATGGAAGATTTAGTTACTTCGCATTTTTGTCAGAACTTGGTGTTGTCTTTTTAAAATACATATAGTCATTTTAATAGGTGTAATGGGTTTTTTACTGTGGTTGTAATCTGTAATTTCCTCATGGTTAATGATACTGAACATTTTTTCATGTGCATATTTGCCATCCTTATGTTTTCTTTGGTGAGATGTCTATTCAAGTTTTCTGTCCATTTTTTATATTGAGTTGTTTATTACTATTAGTTTTAGATATTTATTATACATATTTTACACTGCCAGTCTTTAATCATACATGTGTTTTGCAAATATTTTTTCCAGTCTGTGTTTTTTTAATCTTTTAATGTATCTTTCAAAAAGAACAAGTTTTAATTTTTATTTATCAATAGTTTTCCTTAATAATTTATATTTTTATGCTATTTAAGAAATCATTGTCAAACCTAGGTCACAAAGATTTTTTTCTTATATTTTCATTTTTTTAATCAATATTTTTTATTATGGTTTTGTGGGGTACAGTTAAGGGTTAGGTGTACAATTAAGTTTCATTCAGGCACCCTGTTGATAAGAGGTGTTTTCCCATCCCCAGGTAGATATTTGCTACTGTTAATCCCATTCCCCCCCCATAGTTTCCCAGTACCGTCAGTCATTTTCTTATACTATTACATTGGATGTTCAAGGTCCATTATATGAGTGAGAACATGTGATACTCGGATCTTTGTTTCTGTGAGAGGTCACTCAGTATTATAGACTCTAGTTCCATCCAGGTTGCTGCGAAATTCATGATTTTGTTCTTTTTTATGGCTGCGTAATATTCCATCGTGTATATGTACCACATTTTTTTAAATTCAGTCCTCTTTTGATGGGCAGCATGGTTGTTTCCAGGTTCTTGCTATTGCGAACAATGCTGCGATAAACATACGTGTGCAGGTATCTTTTTTACAGAGTGATTTGTGTTCTTCAGGGTATATTCCCAGTAGGGGGATTGCAGGGTCATATGGAAGGTCAATTTTTAGAGCTTTTAGGAATCGCCACACTGCTTTCCACAGAGGTTGCACTAGTTTACACTCCCACCAAAAGTGTAGAAGTATTTCCCTTTTCACCACACCCTCTCCAGCAGCTGTTATTTTTTGAGTTGTTGATAATTGCCATTTTGACTGGAGTTAGGTGGTATCTCAGTGTGGTTTTGATTTGCATCTCCCTGATGATTAGTGAGGTTAAGCATTTCTTCATGTGTTTGTTGGCTGCTCGGATGTCTTCTTTTGTGAAGTGTCTGTTCATACCTTTTGCCCCATTTTATAATGGGGTTGTTTGTTTTCTTCTTTTCAGTACATTTCAGTTCCTTGTAGATTCAGGATATTAAGCCTTTGTCAGACCTGGAGTTGGCAAATACTTTTTCCCAGTCTGTAGGTTGTCTCCCTGCTCTCTTGATGGTTTCTTTGGCTTTGCAGAAGCTTGTCAGTTTAATAAGGTCCCACTTGTCTATCTTCTCTCTTATGACCTGTGGTTTTCGGGTTTTGTTCAGGAATTGGATGCCAGTTCCGATTTCCATGAGGGTATTTCCTTCCTTTTCTAAGGTTCTTATGGTTTGAGGTTTTACATTTAGGTCTCTGATCCATTTGGAATTAACCTTTGTGCATGGGGATAGATAGGGGTCCTGTTTCAATCTTCTACATGTGGTCAGCCAGTTTTTCCAGCACCATTTACTGAATAAGTTCTCCTCTCCCCAGTGGTAGATGGTGGGGGCTTTGTTGAAGATGAGTTGGTTGAGAAATTGAGGTTTTGCTTCTGGAATCTCAGTTCTGTTCCATTGATCTATATGCCTGTTCCTGTACCAATACTAAGCTGTTTTGATGATTGTAGCTTTATAGTAAAGTTTGAAGTCTGGTATTGTGATACCACCTGCTTTGTTTTTTTTGCTGAGGATTGTTCTGGCTATTCTTGGATGTTTGCGTTTCCATATGAATTCCTGTGTTGCTTTTTCTAGGTCTGAGAAGAATGTTGTTGGTAATTTAATGAGTATTGCATTGAATTGTAGATTGCCTTAGGTAAGATGGACATCTTCACAATGTTGATTCTTCCAATCCATGAGCATGGGATATTTTTCCACTTGTTGGTGTCAGCTTTGATTTCTTTGAGCAGTGTTTTGTAATTTTCATTGTAAAGGTCTTTCACATCTCTGGTTAGGAAGATGCCAAGGTATTTCATTTTTTTTTGTGGCTATTGTGAATGGAATTGTGTTTTTTATTTGGGTTTCTGTTTGCTTATTATTGGTGTAGAAAAATGTGATTGTCTTTTGTACATTTATTTTGTATCCTGAGACTTTGCCAAAGGCCTTTATCAATGTAAGGAGGCTTTTGACAGATTCTCTTGGGTTTTCAAGGTACACAATCATATCATCTGCAAAGAGAGATAACTTGACTTCCTCTTTTCCTATTTGAATACCTCTGATTGCCTCCTCTTCTCTGATTGCTTGAGCCAGAACTTCCAATACTATGTTGAACAGGAGGGGTGAGAGTGGGCATCCTTGTCTTGTTCCAGTTTTCAGGGGAATTGGTTCCAATTTTTGTCCATTTAGGAGTATATTGACTGTGGGGTTTTTGTAGATGACTTTTACTATTTTGAGGTATTTTCCCCATATGCCTAGATATTCAAGGGTTTTTATCAAGAAGCGGTGCTGGATTTTATCAAAAGCTTTTTCTGCATCTAATGATATGATCATGTGGTTTTTGTTTTGACATCTGTTGATGTATTTAATTACATTTATGGTTTTACGAATGTTGAACCAGACTTGCATCCCAGGAATGAAGCCTACTTGGTCATGGTGGATGATTTTTGAGATGTATTGCTGAATCCGGTTTGCTAGGATCTTGTTGAGAATTTTAGCATCTATGTTCATCAAAGATATTGGCCTGTAGTTCTCTTTCTTTGTTGGATCTTTACCTGGCTTGGGTATCAATGTGATGTTGGCTTCGTAAAATGATTTGGGGAGAGTCCCATCTTTTTCAATCACCTGGAATACCTTCAGTAGGATTGGTATCAGCTCCTCCTTAAATGTCTTATAGAATTCTGCTGGAAAGCCATTTGGACCAGGGCTTTTTTTTGTAGGTAGTTTTCTTATTATATAGTTGATTTCCTTGATTGTTATTGGTCTATTTAGGGTCTCAATTTCTTCTTGTTCAACCTAGGTAGGTTGTGTGATGTCAGAAAGTCCTCCATTTCCTTAAGGTTTTCAAGTTTGTTTCCATACAAGTGTATGTAGTAGTCTCTAATGATCTTTTGTATTTCTTCAGGGTCAGATGTGATTTCATCTTTTGTATTTCTGATTGTGCTTATTTGGTTTTTTCCTCATTTTTTCTTGGTCAGTCTAGCTAGGGGACCATCGATCTTGTTTATCCTTTCAAAGAACCAACTTTTTGTTTCATTGATTTTTTGTATTATCTTTTTGTCTTCTATGTCCTGGATTTGGGCTTTTATTTTGGTGATCTGGATTCTTCTGCTGAAATTAGGGTTTTTGTGGTCTTGCTTTTCCAGCTTCTTTAGGTGTCTAGTTAGGTTGTGAATTTCTGTTCCTTCCATTTTCTTCATGTGTGTTTGAAGGGATAAAAATTCCCCTCTTACTACAGCTTTCAGGGCATCCCAGAGATTTTGGTAAGATGTTTCTTCATTTTCATTTGTTTCCAGGTATCTTTTGATCCCTGTTTTGATTTCGTCATTGACCCAGGAGTTGTTTAGCATCTTGCTGTTTAGTGTCCATGTCTTTGTGGGTTTTGGGGGGACTTTGTTGGTGTCAATGTTTATTTTTATTCCACTGTGGTCCGAGAAGGTGCTGGTAGAATTTTGGTCCTTTTAAATTTGCTTATGCTTGATTTATGGCCGAGTATGTGGTCGATCTTAGAATATGCTCCATGTGGTGATGAGTAGAATGTGTATTCTGTGGTCTTTGGATGGAGTGTTCTGTAGGTATCATTAAATCCATTGGGTCCAAAGTCACATTGAGGTTCCAGATCTCCTTGCTGATTTTTTGTCCTGATGATCTGTCTAGGGTTATGAGTGGGGTATTAAAGTCCCCAGTTATGATAGTGCTAGAGTCAATATCTTTCTTTAGTTTTCCAAGAAGTTGCTTTATGAATGTTGGCGCACCTATGTTGGGTGCATATATGTTTAGAATAGATATTTCTTGTTGATGGGTTGAGCCTTTTATCATTATGTATTGACCTTCTGTATCTTTTTTGATTTTTAATAGTTTGAAGGGTATTTTGTCTGAAATTAAGATCGCTACTCCTCTTTTCTTTTGTATTCCGTTCGCCTGAAAGTTTGTTTCCCATCCTCTTACTTTGAGTCTGTGGGTGTCCTTTCTAGTGAGGTGAGTCTCTTGAAGGCAATAGATTGTTGCCTGATGATATTTTATCCATTTTTCCATTCTATGTCTTTCCAGTGGTGCATTTAGTCCATTCACATTTAGGCTAATAATTGAAATGCAAGAGTTGATCCCTGTCATAAGGTTCTTACAGAGTTGTTCCTGTTTGTTTGTTGTCTTTCTTTGGGTTTTGGAGTTGGTTCATGTGTGTTTTTAATCTTTTGCCTGTACTCTTGTGAAGAATCCTGTTGTTCTTTTTTTTTTTCTTCTGTGTTCAGTACTTTCTTAAGTGTTTCTTGTAGAGGTGGTCTGGTGGCAGCGTAGGTTTTAGGGATTGGATATCTGGAAAAGATTTCAATTCTCCCTCACTAATGAAGCTAGTTTGGCTGGGTAGGTTATTTCTTGGTTGAAATTGTTTCTCTTTTAGAACTTTGAAGATAGGGCTCCAGGCTCTCCTGTCCTGCAGGGTTTCTGTGGATAAATCTGCTGCTATTCTAATTGGTTTTCCCTGGTAGGTAGTCTGGCCTTTTTTCTCTTGCTGCCTTTAGGATTTTTCCTTTGACAGCTACTTTGTCTAGGCGAATTATTATGTGTCTGGGAGTTGGTCTTCTTATTTGTTGTCTTCCAGGGGTTCTCTGAATCTCTTGTGTTTGGATTTTTTCATCCTTTATGATATGAGGGAAGTTTTCTTGAATGATTTCATGAAATGTTTGTTCCAGTGTGGCTTTTGTTTCTCTCTCTATCTCAGGAAGCCCAATTACTCTTAGGTTTGGTCTCTTGAAGTGATCATTCATCTCTTGCAGGTTTTGTTCTGTCTTTTTTAGCTTCTTTTCTGTGCTTTTGTCAGTTTGGGTTAGTTCTGTGTTTTGGTCTTCGAGCTCTGAGATTCTTTCTTCTGCTTGGCTGATTCTGCTTTCCATGCTTATTAGTCTGTTGTTCACTTCCATCACAATATTCTTTACTGCTGTCATTTCTGACATCAGTTCCTTCCTACTTTCCTCTTGTCTCTCCTCAATTTTTTAAATTCTCTCCATTAATGTCTTGATGTCTGGGTTTGTTGCATGAAACCAGTCATTCTGGGGCCTCTTCATTGTTTGTGTTCCAGAATCTGTTTTCTCGGTGTCTGATTTCCCAGGGGTCTGTGTGAGACCTATATTCTTCTTTTGGTTTTTCTTCATTTGTGCGGTTTTTTTCCCCTCCCTACTTTTTCTTTTCCTCCATGTTACCATCTTCTTTAATTCTGTTATTCAGGGGTGAAGGGATTGGTTTTACTTCTGTTTGTTCAATCTCCTATTCTTTATGTATGCCTTCTTACTTTGTTCAATTTTGGTGTTGCACTGAAGGTTGGAGGTGATCCTTTGTGCAGTTTTGAGATTTACTTAAGGGGGGAGCTGTGATTCTAAGTCTATCTGCAGGTCCTGGTTTTCGCTGACAGGTGTGTGGATAATGTGGATCCCACTT
>NW_007031715.1:178651-197946 GCF_000164805.1 Carlito syrichta | reverse complement strand
AGCAGAGGGGAGAGAATGGAGCAGATAGTGGGTTGAAGAGGGGAGTGGAGAGATAGAGGAGTAAGGGGGGACAAACGAGTTTGCCTACAAATAGAGAGAGAGGCCTATACTGAAACTGATAAAAACAATAGACCACAACTACAGATGAACTGACTCTCATACAAAAAATAAAAAATAAAAATAAAACATATAGTGATGCTAACATACAAGCTAACCAACCACCTTATTAGTGTGCTGTTCCTCTATACAAAGATATGGTTTGCAGAGAGAAGAAAAGAGAAGAAAAGGAAGAGGAAAAAAGAAAAAAGGGAACAATACAGTAGGAATAGAATTAAGTCATTAAACTAATAGAATCAATGAAGCACACTTGAGACATTTCGTTTAAGTCCAGTGTCCTTTCAGGTCTGATTTCTAGTTTTCTTTTCAAGCTGGTAAATTAGTTTGCAGTTAGGGTCAGTTGTCCCTGGTCTGCTGTGAAGGACAGTTCAGATCACCCTCTGTTCACCACTCTGGCCTATGTCTTTATCAAGCTTGTTTCACCTGTTTCAATGTTGTTACCTTGGATCACCAGCAGGTGGTGCTATCTCAGCTGCTCGCCCCAGAGGGGGTGGGGCTGGACAGGAACAAGATGGCTGCCTGCCTCAGGGCAGACAACAGGAGACACAGGGTGGGTGGCCAGGGTTTCTCCGTCTCAGGAGAGGTGGCAGTGATCCCAGCAGATCTTCCCTGAAGTGGCTTGAAGTGGGTCGCCTCCGGCCCGGCGGGTACAATGTGCTACTGTTGTCATGCTGGCCGCGGCAGCTGCAGTGGCAGCAGTGGTGGGGGGGTAGGGGGGTGGCTGCAGCGGCGGCACCATTTGCGCCACAGTGACTGTCCAGTCTGTTGCGATGCCGCAGCAGTGGCAACGGCCGAGCTCCATATGAAGAGCAGGCTGCGTTGCTGGGGTCCGTAGCCCCCCGGGGGTGAGAGTCAGAGACCCACTGCAGATCTCCTTTGTGGAGGGCTTCACAGACTGCTTTGCCCCGTTGCCATCTTGCCGCTTCCCCTCTTATATTTTCTTTGAGAAGTTTTTATAGTTCTGTAGTTTACATTTAGGTCTATGATCCATTTTAAGATGGTTGAATGTCTTTTTTTTTTGCACCTGGATTCCAGTTGTTGCAGAATATTTTGTTGAAAATATCCATTTTCTCTTTTGAATTGCCTTAGTGAAAAATAAATTTACTATAACATTGTGGACCTATGTCCAAACTCTCTTCTCTGTTTCATTGATCTATAGTTATATCCTTCTGCAGTTACCAAATTATCTTGACCACTTAACTTCATAATAATTAAAGAAACATGGTATTGTGAAGTATTTGTTGTTTCTCTTTCTCAAAGTTGTTTTGTCCATTTTAGATTCTTTGCTTTCTGTATAAAGTCTAAAATCAGTCTATCAAATCCTACAAAAAACTATGCCGAGTTATTTTTAAGATTGCAATGAATCAGCCAGGTTCGGTGGCTCAGCCTGTAATCCCGTGCCTTTGGGAGGCTGAGGTGAGTGGATTGCCTGAGCCCACGGGTTCGAGACCCACCTGGGCAGCAAGACCTCATCTCTACAATAAATCAAAAAATCAACCGGGCGCGGTAGTGCATGCCTGTAATTCCAGCTACTCATAAGACTGAGGTGGAAGGATCGCTGGAGCCCAGCAGGCGAGGCTGTGGTGGCCGGGAGCAGCCACTGCACTCCAGTCTGGGCGACAGAGTGAGACTCCAACTCAAAAAAAAAAAAAAGATTGCAATGAATCTATAATTCTGTTTAGAAGAAAATTGACAATTTAACAACAGGGTGTCATCCAATACACATACATATTATATAGTTCCATTTATTTAGGCCTCTTTTATTTATATTTTTAATGTTTTACATTTTTTAAGTGTACATATTTTGTATATAGATTTTGTTAGTGTTATTTCATTTTTTGTTTTTATTTAAATGGTACTTTTTATTTAATTCCATACCTAATTGCTCACTTCTAATATAAAGGAATACAATAGAATGCAGTATTTTTTGTTTTCTGTGATATTACTATCCCCACTAGTGTAGCAGCTTTTCTGTAAATTTTAGTATATTCTACTTAGACCACCTTATCTACTATGAATAAAGACTTTTTTATTAGTTTCTTTGTAATCTGTATACTATTTTTTATGTATTTGTTTGTTTATTTAACTTGCCTCATCACACTGATTAGGCCCATCAGGTAAGAATGGTGAAAGCAAACTACCCTGCTTTGTTTCTAATCTTGGAGTAAAAACATACAGTCATTCGGTAATTCGCCAATAAGCATAATGTTAACTGTAGGCTTTTTGCAGATACTGTTTATCATATTGAGGAAGTTACCTTCTATTATCAGTTTGCTAGGAGTTTTTATTACGAATATTCATCATTTTGTTAAATGATGTTTTGCATGTACACAAATTATGATATACTTTTCTTTGTTGATACTGTGAATTACATTGATTGATTTTTAGATATTCAATCAACAGCATGCCTGAAATAAAATCTGCTTGGTATGATACACCAGACTTTTGATATATTGTGGATATGATTAAATATATTTCGATAATTTTTCTGTTTATATTCATGAAGTAGATGGATTTGTAGTTTTCTTTAATATAATTTCTCCACAAATTTTACTGTAGGGTAATATTGTCTCATAAAATAAACTAACTTTTTTTCCCTCTTCTTTATTGTCAGGAAGATTTGCTTAGAAGTAATATTATTTCTTTCTACAATATTAGAAAGAATTCACCACTGAAGCTATTTGGGACTAAAACTTACTTTTTTTTGAAAGAATTTTAATTAACAATTTAATTTTTTTACTGGATATAGGACTATTTGGACTATTTCTTCTTAATTAAGCATTAGTAGCTTTTCTTTTTGCATGTGTGTCCATTTTATCCAAGTTGTTGGATTTGGGAAGCATAAGTTCATTAATAATGTTCTGTTATTATCCTTCTGATAGCAGTAGAATTTTCCTAATATTTCCTCTTTTGTTCCTGATATTTAGCATTTGTTCTTTCTTTCTCATTAGTCTGACTAAAGGATTATCACTATTATTGATTGTTACCAAAAAAATAGTGTTTGGTTTCACTTATTTTCGCTACTTTTTGCATATGTTTTCAACTCTATTGATTTCAAATTATAGTTTCCCTATGACTACCTTTTTAACCCATGGGTTATATATAAGTCTGTTTTATACATCCTAAATATTTCGGAATTTATAGGTTTTTTTGTTTTGTTTTGTTTTGTTTTGTTTTTGAGTTGGAGTTTCACTCTGTCACCCAGGCTAGAGTACAATGGCACACTCACGGCCACCCCAGTGTCAACCTAGCCTCAACCTTCCAAGTACAGGCGCACACTACCATGCTAGGCTAATTTTTTATTTATTGTAGAGATGAGGTCTCGTCAAGTTGCCGGAACCGGTCTTGAACCCGTGGGCTCAGGTAATCCATTCACCTCGGCCTCCCAAAGTTCTGGGATTACAGGCTAGGTCACAGAGCCTGACCTATAGGTATTTTTAAATTGATTTCTGATTTAATTTTTAGTACGTTTTAAATTTTAAAAAAATTATTACATGGTGATAATCTTTAACTTTTATATATGTTATAGTTATTAACAAGTGTGGCATCTTAATATACAAAATGTTGTATGATTTCCTTTAAAAAAAAAGTAATATTAGTCAGGCTCGGTGGCTCAGCCTGTAATCCCAGCGCTTTGGAAGGCCAAGGTGAGTGGACTGCCTGAGCCTGCGGGTTCAAGACCCACCTGGGCAACTTGGTGAGACTGCATCTCTACGATAAATCAAAAATTAGCTGGGCATGGTAGCGCGCGCCTTTAGTTCCAGCTACATGGAAGGCTGAGGCGGAAGGATCGCTGGAGCCTAGCAGGTCGAGGCTGCGGTGGCCGGGAGCGGCCACTGCACTCCAGTCTGGGTGACAGAGTGAGACTCCAACTCGAAAAAAAAAAAAGTAATATACATCAGATGATTTGATACAGATAATATGTAGTGATCAGATCAAGGTAATTAGCATATTCATCATCTCAAACATTTATCATTTCTTGTGTTGGGAATATTCAAAATCCTCTCTCTAGGTATTTGACTCTGTATCTTGTTTTTGTCTATAGTTATCCTGTAGTGGTATGGAACACTGGAACTTATTCCTCTTAACTGTAATTTTATATCTTTTAGCAAATCTTTCCCTATCTCTTCCTTCCCAGCCTCTAGTATCCAATGTTCTAGTTTTTTACTTCTCTGAGATCAACTTTTGTCAGCTTCTTCATAACATGAGAACATGCTGTGTTTAAATTTCTGTTCCTAGTTTATTTTGCTAAACATAGTGTCCTCTAGTTCTATCCACATTGCTGCAATTGATAGGATTTCATTCATTTTTAAGGCTTAATAGTATCCCATTGAACATACATACCACATTGTCTTCATTCATTCATTTTCTCATGGACACTTAGATTGATTCAATATCTTGACTGAGTTATTAGAACCAAACTATATGTACCCAAAGACCCCGCCTGGAGTAGCAATGCTGCTCCTTCAAAAGTGTAATTATTGGGGAGAAATACAAAGGTCACATCACCTTCCTCCAATGCAGAAATGAGGATTTAAGAGCAGTTAAGAAAAATTAATGTACAGCATTATCAATCATTTCAGTCTTTTCCTTTAAATTTTAATACCAGGATTGCAACATTCTCCAAAGCAACTTTGTAGTTCCATTATCATTTAGCTACATTTTTATATTCTTTTCTTACAACTCTGAGGGACAAACAGCAATGAACATAGCTTTTTAGTAGTTCTTTCCTTTGAAACTCCCTGAAGAGCAATCAAATCTTTTAATCTTCACAAGAGCATATCTTCATATTTGGTTCTGAGACAATTTAGTGTGCAACAGGCCTTTTCAAGAAATACATATAAAGGACCTGTGTCCATTTCTATTCTTTAGTTTATGTATTTGTTCAGTGTAGATTTATCTTTTTTAAAAAGCTTACATATTTTTTAAGGAAGAATCAGACCACTGCTAGGCTAAGCAAATTCTTTGTGAATAACTAGAAATTGAGGGCCTTTTACTTTTCCATAGGCAGCATGTGTTAAAACATAGGACTAATTACAAATTGCTTAGGCAGTTCTTTCTTTTCCTTTTTTTTTTTTAATCTTCTGTACAAGAATCTCGGAAATGAAAAACTGCTACCTTTGAATATCTCTTGTGGAAACAGTCACCTGCAAAAACAACTAAATGTTGAGCTAGGGATGGTACTCTCTGACAGCTTTTCCTACAACTCATGCTAACCTATACTATAGACTATTCATCTCTATTTTTGAAAAGAATAGGCAGATATATTCCTAAAATTAAAACCCAGGGGACAAAACTAAACTCTCACTTCTAGGGGTGTGAGGTCTATCAAAAGAATATTTTAAAATCTTGCCCTATTTACAAGTTTATAGAGAGATTGCAATTTAAAAATATGTGTGCACTGCTTTACTTCATAATAAAACAGATAAAGCCTTTTCCACAAACCTGGGATGTGAATGTAAGCATCCTGTGAATGGTATATTTCTTCATATATCTTAACTTATTAACAGGACATTCCATATGTCCACATTGATCTCATCATTCCCAATTATGCAGGTAGCCCAGCACATACCCAATTCTAAGTTAGAGGGGACAGTCACAGCTAAGGGAAGGACTAGGATAAGGTGTTTCTCCTCCCTATAATCACAGCTAGCATTTCTATACTGGCAACAATTCAGGCCTCACTTTGACCCCTCTGAGGGATCGTTCCATTCCTAAGATGTAACCTCACTCAGAGACAGCAGTTTTGACAGAAGGCAAACTCATTCCCTTAATACTAATTAGATAGTTCCCACCCCTGTACGCTAATAATGCTAACTGTTAAGATTCAGCATGTCCACAACCAATGTCCAAGGTACCAGCCAGCTCCTCAAATGCTTGACCAGATGACTTGTCTAAAAGTTATCTCCCAATCCTTCTCTCCACAAAAGTCTTTTTTGGATTAAGTATCTTTTTGTCTTAAAACTTTTTTTAAAAGATTTTTTTAAAAGGAACTGATTGCTCTATTCTCCTTTTTTTCTAGACAATGAGGTTGTCTACCCTTCTACTGGAGGGACACTGGGGACTTTCTAAGACACCTCAAGTTTGTCAAAGTGGCATATACCTAGACTTAGGAGAGAAATGAAAAAAAAAACAAGCTACTCTTAGTCTCCATCTTTGTTATTATAATCTTCCTTTAAACTATCCCTCTCTATTTTACCACTGTCTCTCTCTCCCTCTCTCTCTCTCTCTCTCTCTCTCTCTCTCTCTCACACACACACACACACACACAGAGAGAGAGAGAGAGAGAGAGAGAGAGAAAGAGAGAGAGAGAGAGAGATACAAAAGCAACCCTGTAATGTAGTCTCTAGTGCTTGGATAAAACCTTAGTCATTATTGGGGTTGAATTTGGGGCCCCATCAGTTATGAAGAGAATGACTTGTGTAAGTTCTTAATTTTCTAAGCTTCAATTTCCTATCTATAAAGTGGTATTCTAATAATTGAAAACTCATGCAATTTTGTCATGAATAAATTACATAATTTATGTACAGCCTTTAGGATAATTCCTTAACTAGAAAAAAATTAAAATAGCCATAATCTAGCTCTATATTTTGTCAAAATAGTTTTACCATTCCACTGGTATGGCATACTTATTTTCATCTGAACTTATGTTCATATTGTGTATGCTAACAAGAGATTCTCTCTCCCCTCCTGGTAGTAAGCATTGCCACACTTTTTGGCAAACCTCTCTTCACTGAAACAGTCCTCATTGCTTTCCTTGTCTTTTATTCTTACACACATATATCAACATTAGTTTTTATTAGTTTTAAGATGATTTTTTGGTTGTTGTTGATTCTTTGAGAATAGTCAATCAAGTTGTCTGTGAACAAAGACAGAGCTCCAAGAGAGTGAGAATGGAAACTTTAAGGTTTCCTAAGTCTCTTGTCTGCAATTCTTTCCTGCATCTGTTGCATTCTCTTGTCCAAACAAGTCGCAACACCATTGTAGATTAAAGGTGTGTGAGCGTGGGAATATGGAAAAGGTGGCAAAGTTGCATCACAAAAGGCCATGTGGGATGAGATCACTGGTTATCCTCCTCTTTGGAAACAATCTAGAAACAATGTGCAACAATGATATTTTTAGTCATATTATTGTACTCAAATAGATTATAAAGCTCCTAAGAGTAAAGGGCACCATTTTAGAAACAATGTACTGCATTTTTGTTGGAGATTTTTAAAAGATTAAAACCATTTAAACTGCCCTAATGCGTTTTTCTCAAAATCTTATTTCATATTTTTATTTTTAATATGTTCAACTGCAAACTTGCATTTGTGTTAGAACTGTTTGTTTTTGTGTCTTCATATTTCTACACTAAGACCAACATTCTCTATTGGGCTCGTATTTTATTTTGTAATCTGAATACATTAAGGCAATAAGTGTAATTTTCCACTTACAACTATCATTATAGTTTTGGTTACTGCCTATTGCTCATCAATTTTCTTTTCTTATCAAAATTCTTTCTGGTTGATTTACTTTTTAATTCTCTTCATTAGATGATGTAAATTTTAAGAAAGTATTTTTTCTTCTTACATTAGTTCAGAATCATAGAGTCATGCATAATACCATTGATATTCAAATGTCCTCCATTTGTTTCAATACTTTTATAACTTTCATTTTAGAATTCCTTATAGCCTTTCATTGATTCTTCCATTTTGTGTTATTTACGGTAATTTGTAAGATATTCATTTTTTTATTTTTTCTTTTTCTTTTTTTTTTTTTTTTAGAATCTCACTCCGTCACCCAGGCTGGAGTGCAGTGGCACATTCACAGCCACCCCAGCATTGACCTGCTGGGCTCAGGCGATCCTTCCCCCTCAGCCTTCCAAGTAGCTGGGACTACAGGTACACGCTACCACAACTGGCTAAATCTTTTTACTTTGTAGAGATGAGGTCTCTCCAAGTTGCCTGGGCTGGTCTCGAACCCGTGGGCTCAGGTAATGCACTTGCCTTGGCCTCCCTAAGTGCTGAGATTACAGGCTGAGCCACTGAGCCTGGCCCCATTTTGTTTTCAAAGATCACTTTTCTGTAAATTTTTTTTCATTACAATGCTCATTTCAGTTTTAACTCAAGTTCAAAAATGCTGCACAATAAGCTTAATATATATAATAAAACTATATTCATTCTATATTTAATAGTTACATCGGAATTGAAATAGACATGTTAAATTACGGTTTAGCCTAAAGGTCTTCCTTAGATATTTTGCGTTTGGGCTAAGGATTCTCTATACAATGTGAACTGTGACCTAACTGGATGTGTGAACAGATTGTGACTTATTCTTGAGCCAAGTTAGCTGAATCCAGGCGATCACAGCAACCAGAGTTTGATCCCTCATAAACAGCCAACTGACCAAGCTGTGTTCAAGTAAGACAAGGAAGACAAATGCCAAGCTGTAACCAATCTGACTGTACCTCATTTCTGTTTTCTGTAGGTTATTTTGCTTTTTCTGTCCATAAATCCTCTCAGATCTTCCAGCAGCACCTGTGCCACTCTGAATCTATTTTGTTTGGGCAAGGGGGTGTGGAGGTGCCCGATTCACTAGTCGTTCTTTGTTCAGCTAAACTCTGTTTAAATTAATTTACTTAAAGTTTTTCTTTTTACAGAAACTTTGTTTCCTTTCTGAAACAGATACAATTAATTTTTAACATGAAAAGCTTTGCAGTATACATCTATTATATACTCGACTAAATCAGATGCTGCAGAGGATAAAAATATTACTTCACCTCACAATATGTCTTTAAAGTTTCTTTTTTCATACACACAGTTTTTATTGGTATATTACTATTACCTAAACTTCAGACTTCACTTGAATTCCATCAGTTTTTTTCATTCTTGCCTTTTTTCTCTCCTGAGATCCAATCTAGGGTCCTATTATCTTATTTTTTAATGACTCATTTCTGGTTTTTCATCCAGGCTTTTAATACAGGTATGTTCACACATCTTTTTTGATGGATGACAAGTTGGATAATATGTCCAGCCCTTGTGGGGGAAGGGTTCCATCACTGGATATGACTCCCAGGTCAACCTCTTTTCTATATCCTCTTGGAAAAGGGATTTCCCATCCATCCTTCCCCACAAACACAATACAGGCTCGTCCAGTCCCTCTTGCCTACCACCTCCCGGGAGAAGGGTCTAGAAAATATAATTTCTTCCTCATGAAATTTAAACAAAACTAAAGAGCTAAATGATAAACTAATGAGAAAATTAAAGAGTATTACAAAGCAAAGGGTACATTTATGTGGTGGAGACTATAACAATACAAATATTACTTAAAGCTGTTCAGAGAAGATTTCATAAAGAAGGTAAGCATGATCTAGGCTTTGATGAAAGTGCAGGATATACATTTTCAGGAAATGAGAAGAAAGTTATTTCAACATAAGACAAAATGAGTTAAGAGATAGGACAAGAAAAAAAATGAAGGCAACTGAAGGATGATACAAAGATGCTAAGCTTATTTGGTGATTGGCCAACAAAAAGTTTGATACTGGGGAGAATGTAGAAGGCCGTGCACGTGATTGAACTTTATATAGACCTATCTAGAAGTCATTTATCACTCCTTGACAATGACTTTGAGCATTCTATTTTGCCACTCAAAGTTTTATGTTCTTCTTTTTTTATAATATAGACATAAGAAACATCTCTATTTTATCATTTCTTATGAAAAATAAATGGAAACACATGAAAATAAATGAATAGGGATTATGATACATGTTAAATATTTAGTAATCTTTAGCAATTACTAATAACTGCACATATAGAAAAGTAAAGTAATAGAGAGCTTACAATTTCAGACCGTGAGTCTTGGCTTTGTCTTCTAAGCAATTAAAATTCTATTTTTTTCCAAAGTGGTAATGTGAACAGAATTACATGTAAATCATAGTAGTCTTTTAGGGATGTGCAATACATATAGGTAAAGTTTCAGGAAGAAAGATAAAAGAGAATAGAAAGAAGGAAGTGTCCAAAAACTATGCTAAGATTCTGGGAATGGGAAAGAAGGTAGTATATTTAGAGAACAAATTTAAAAAAGAATGAACAGAAATAAGGAGTGAGAGGTAGTTTCAGGAGAAAGGTGATGCTATATGTTTAAAGAACATGTGGAAATTACCAATAAACGCTTGAAGAGTGACTATGAGGTCTGGCTTAAAGAAGAATATATGGAAATGAACTATTCACTTTATTTATTTATTTAATAGTAGGGAAAACTAAGAGAATGAAAAAGTTTATTAAGGTTTTAAGTTTAAAGACACTGCGAAGGTATGGCACCAATATTTATAGAGCAAAGATCAGAAATCACAAAGAAATCCCAGCCATGTTAAATGACATACAAGAGAAGAGTGCAAGAGAGAGAGTTGCAAGGGAATTATAATTGTAATAGCGAATGGGGCAATCAGGAGCATGAGCTCTACGAACATTGGATGTGGCTATGAAGTTTGTAAACCATAATATGAGGATACTTCTTTGTAGAGGAAGCAAAATTAGATTATAGTGTGATAAAAAGAAAGAACTTGTTGAAAAATAGAAATTTATTGCAATATTACAGGTAGCAAGGAATGTAGATATAAGGAAAAACAGAACAAAGCATCAAATGAAAGAATTTCAAAGGTAGAATTTTAAAGTAGAAGCAAGGAAGAAGCTAAAAGAGGACATGTTTTCATAAATATAATCATGCTAGTTTACAAGAAATATTCACAGCGTGTCCCAATGACACACACACATGCACACACAATTTCTTATAAATTGTGCAGAACAATATATTTACTCTTCTCTTTCTATTTAATTTTTAAAATATTTGTGTTAAGCAAGAGTTTATTATGATCAGGGAGCTCTCTATATTAAAAAAAAGATGATTTTTTGATATGTTAATGGGTATGATTCAACACTAAGAAAATTTTGGACAGTGTGTATCAATCAGTATTGTTCAAAGTCTAAGTTTTTTTTGCAAAAAATGCATCTGTGACCTGTAGTACAAGATTTACACTGGAATAGATGTCAGCTAGACAGTTGTATCTGAAAATATTGCCAATAATGCAACAAGTAGCTAGAAGACTTAATATTAAAATATTTGTGGAAATAAAACAAACTTTTTCAACAAGCTCTAGTTTGTTGTGTCTGTGTGAAATTGCACAAATTTGGACACATTTAATTCACTCAGGAACAAGACTGTATTTTTATATTACATTTCAACTCATTTATTTCTTAGAGATTTTTGCCTTGTACAACTTTTCCTAACACTTTTTTGTTACCTGGTAGAATCAAACTATAGCAGCCACAAACTAGATTTGATTTAGGATAAAAGAGTCCCAGGAAACACAATACATGTTGCTGGCAAATGCTATTTTCCTGTTTTACAGGATGAAGGAGCCCAAATTTCTAAACAATCAACCAAGAAAACAAAGCAAAGATCAAATCAGTCGCTTAGAGTGTGTTCTATCAGCACTCTGCATATCCCGACTAGAACATCAATGCAATTACTTTTGTAAATAACTTTAATTTCTCCCTGGCAGGGCCCACTAAATTTGATTCCCTGGTATTTAGCATGATGTCATCAAATGGCAACTGTTTAATAAACATTTGACTGTCTGATTGAATGAATAAGTGAATTAAGCAATGAATAGTTACATCTACTAAGCTAACATAACTAAGACTCAAAAAAAAATTTTTAATTGTCAAAAGTTCAAGTATTACTGCCATTACAAGACCTCAGAACTACCTCAGAGAATTTAAGCAAAATCATTCACATAGGAGTAGGGAAAAAAGTTCTATTTTTTGAGCAACTGTGTGTCAGACATTTTATAAACAGTATCTTATTTATTTTCTCAGTCACATTTCGAAGTAGGTATTACTTATCTAGTTTTAGAAATTTTTAAAAATCAGAAGCAGAAGAATTAATACGTTGTTTAAGATTTCAAACTAGTAGGTAGTAAACCAGTACTGACTGACTATGAACTTACTGGGCCTCTTTTAGGTGTTTTTTTTTTCTGGGTTCCTTTCTAGTCTCATTCTCTCTCTCTCTCTTTCTCTCTCTCTCTCTCTCTCTCTCCCCCACTCTCTCTTTCTGTCTTTTTCTCTCTCCTGCTCTTTAACCTTCTTTCTCTGTTGTTTCCTGTGCCTAATTTATAAGATTAATTTTCTACTTTTTTACTGTATGCTCTAAAAGTAATTTCCCTTAAATCACTATTTATTTTATTTTAAAAATGTGTATATTTGATGTTTAATTACTAACTCTTACTAAACTTTCAGGACTGTCTCCTTATCCTATCACTTAGGTGTTTATTTCTATGCCTCAGTGTCCAGAGCTTATGGATATTATTATATTTTCCTCATTGAATTGCCATTATCTATTTTAGCTTCTTCATCAACTCCATGTAAGAAAGAAAAAAAAACCTTTCCTCTACTTTCTTTTTTTTTTTTAAGTTGGGAGTCTTACTCCGTCACCCCGGCTGGAGTGCAGTGTGTGCACTCATGGCCACCCCAGCATTGACCTGCTGATCTCTGGCTATCCTTCCACCTCAGCCTTCCAAGTAGCGGGAACTATAGATGTGTGCTACCACACTCAGCCAATTTTTTATTTATTGTAGAAATGAGGTCTCGCCAAGTTGCTGGGGCTGGTCTTGAACCTGCTGGCTCAGGCAACTCCTCTACTTTCTTAGATTCAGTGGCTGAAACTTACAAATTATACTGACAAAAGACAAATTAACAAGAGAGAAGATTTATTTGACATGGGCAGGGTGGAAGAAAGCAGGGGGATGGCTCACAGAAGAGTAGTGAAAACTTCAAAGAAGCAGTTGAACAAAGGGCTTATATACCATTTTAACAAAGTGTGGTGAAATGTAGGAAAGAGGCTAGACCAAGGAATAGAGGGTTTAAGCTTTTGAGTCAGAGGGTGTGTAAGTCGTGGAAAGGTGATTAGAAAATGTATAAGTAAGCATTGTTTAGTAAGGTTTGTCATGCAGTCTCAAGTCATCTTAGATGATAAGAACTGTTCTCTTCTTTCCGGTACTGGAGAGTAGGACGCCTTTACAGATGAAAGTTTCTTTAAGAGAAGAGAAGTGCTGCTTTTAAGCATAAAGATAGAAATAGAGATCTCTTCCTGTGTTTGCTATTTCTTAATTGCCTTCAGCTCAAAACAATCTTTATACCAAAATGTCATATTTTGGGGTAGCATATTTTGATCTGCTTTACCCCAGGCAGCAAAGCTGTAACTCTTAAAAGGCAACCATCACATCTTATTCATTCACACATCTCTAGGGTCTAAAACAATGCCTAGCACAGAGTAGGTATGAGTAGATGTTTCAGAAAAGTAAATAAATAAGAAATTAAATATTTTTTATTTTTGTCTTCTGGGTGATTATTTTCACTCCTAGTTAGATTTTATCTCAATTTCTATTTTTTATTTTCCTCCTACAGTAATAGTTCCTCCCATTTGGTCAGAGAGAATGTCAGTATTTGGTCACCTGAAATTAACTTACAAAAAAAACTTATACTGTATAGCTTTACATATCGAAAGCACATCTGGCTTCACATTTAGGATCACAGGCCAAACAGCCTGCCTGATTTCAAGCCCTGGCTCTCCCAAATGACTTGCTATGTGACCTTAGACTTCATAGCCTCTTAAGTCTCCATTCCTTTATTTTAAACTATGGGCAAGGCTTTTTGCTGTCTTATTTACTTACAAGTCCTAAATGACTAGAACAAAACAAGTACTAAGTACATTTGATTGAATAAATGAATACCATATATTACCCATTTCTGATTACTGTGGGATCTAAAAAGGTTCACACACATTAATTATTTCAAGAGTGCCACACAGTAATAGCTCCATAAATGCTAACCATTCTTATATGTCAGTGACACATTCCACATATTTACTAGTTATAATTTGTTATGATATTGGTATCTTCAAAATTAAATAAGTTATACAAATATCTGCTGTTGAAGATAATGTTCTTAATTGTATTTACTGGTATGGATGTAGTCACCAAAAATGTTTGCTTCTCATATCAATACTAGGCTTCCTTTTACAAGTCAATAAAATTGCACAATCCACCCTGTTTTCTATTTCTCTTTATTATCAGGAAGCTCCAAGTGAAATGCAGTGTTTCAGCTATTTCAATCATATACTGGTAAAATTCTCTGCAGTATATGAACTATTTTGGATATAAATTTGCTTTTGAGAACCACCTAGAGTTCTGGCTACTTGGAGGGCTGAGGCATAAGGATTGCTGGAGCCCAGCAGGTCAATGCTGGGGTGGCAGTGAGTGAGTCACTGCACTCCAGGCTGGGCGATGAAGTGAGACTCCAATTCAAAAAAAAAAAAATTTGCTTTTAATACTCTATGCTCTGTTATATTTTCTATACTATTGTTCTGTAATATTTTTATGAAACACAGTCTTCAAAATTGTAAAATGTTTAACATAAAGCTACTTGTATTAATCATGCTATATATAGTATAAAAATATAGTATAAAATATAATAAATTGCTCCTAGCATTTCTGCTGTTAGACATCGTCAATCTAAAAGAAAGAAGTTGGCTGGGCTCGGTGGCTCAGCCTGTAATCCCGCACTTTGGGAGGCCGAGGTGAGTGGATTGCCTGAACCCGTGGGTTCAAGACCCGCCTGGGCAACTTGGCAAGAACTCATCTCTACAATAAATAAATTTAAAAAAATTAGCTGGCCATGGTAGCACGTGCCTGTAGTTCCGGCTACTTGGAAGGCTGAGGCGGAAGGATCGCCGGAGCCCAGCAGGTCGAGGCTGCGGTGACCGGGAGCGTGCCACTGCACTCCAGTCTGGGCGACAGAGTGAGACTTCAACTCAAAAAATAAAAATAAAGAAATAAAAGGAAGAAGTTGAGGCAAAATTAATAAAAATAGAGAATTTATTTGAGTTAAGTTTAAGGACAGCAACTTGGAAGCACAGAATTGTGTTACTCTTAATATACACCTTAATTAACATCAGCTTCAAATGCATGTTTGTTTGCTTGTTTCTATTATTTTCATAGATTTAGGGGGATACAAGTTCAATTTTGTTACATGGATATATTGCCTAATAGTGAATTTTGGGCTTTAGAGTAGCCATTATCCGGTTAGTGCACATTGGACCCATTAAGTCATTTCTCCTCTCTCACCTATCACAGCTCTATTCACAATAACTTACTTACAAAATCAACATGTGGATTTTTGAAAGAGAAAGAAGGGCAGTTTCTGAGTTATTTTGCCAAGAATTCACATTAAAATAACAAACTATTGATTGGCTATGTGTTGTTCTTTGTATCACAAATTCCAGGAACATGAAGATATTGAATGAAGCAACTAGCCAGATACAAAATTACTTTAAACACTTGGCTCCAGACATGGATGGAGTGGGAGACATGACTGAAGTCTCACACTCTTGTCTCTCTGGGCTTTAATGTCTCATATAGCTCAGACTACTCTGAGCTACATTTATTTTCTCAGTATTTAGATGTTTGACTATAGAGATGATTATGAATATAACTTTATGAACCTTCAAATGGTATATTTATTATCATTAGTATGATATTTATAATTTTCAAATGTAATATTTTAATGAAAAACTAAGGATATTCAAGTATTATAATAACAAATGCAAAATAATTACTTTTTAAAAAAATGCAGTTTTGAAATAGCTTAATTTGCACAGTTGAAAATTTATATATGTGATTTAGTAAGAAATAATTCCACAATACTCAATAGGACATACTAGGTTTAATTAGAATAAATTATATTAGTAAGTCACAAATTAATCCTTATGAACCTTTTAAAAGTTTATGTTTTTCTAGAGAGAGCAAACTTTGCATAAAGGATTCATGGAATTATCTAATTAATTTAATTCATATATGTATAAAAAGACACATTGACAAACTCTCAATTGTCTATCCTCCTTTTAACTATAGGCATTATAAATCATTTTAAAATAGGCTAATGAGATATTGAGAATTTGATGGACAGGTAAAGTGAAGTAATTTGAAGTTGCATACTAATACTTATAATAATCAATTTGTTTGCAAATTATACCATATAGTTTCTTATAAACTCATTTTAACACATAAAAGTTTTGTCACCATGGGCATTTTGAGTCATCACACCCATTTTTCAGGATTGTCTTTTCTTCAGGTATATACGGTCTTTCTTCCTTCTTTCTTCTTTTTTCTTCTTCTTCTTCTTTTTTTTTTTTTTTTTGAGTTGGAGTCTGACTCTGTCACCCAGACTGGAGTGCAGTGGTCGCTCCCAGCCACTGCAGCCTCGACCTGCTAGACTTCGGTGATCCTTCCGCCTCAGCCTTCCAAATAGCTGGAACTACACACCCAGTGCTACCACACCCAGCTAATTTTTGATTTATTGTAGAGATGAGGTCTCACCAAGTTGCCCAGGCAGGTCTCAAGCCCGCGGGCTCAGGCAATCCACTCACCTCGGCCTCCCAAAGCACTGAGATTACAGACTAAGCCATCAAGCCTGGTCTCTTCTTTCTTTCTTTCCTTTCTCTCCTCCTCCTTCTTTCTATCCCTGTGTCATTCTGTCTTTATCTCTCTCTCTTCTCTCTTGGCCAATCTCTCTTTCCCTTTCTTCCTTCTTTTTTTCCCTTTGGCCTGTATTTCCAATTATAGCAGAAACACTACCTGACATAAGTTAATGGGATTTTCCAGTTTGAATATTTGTACTTATTTATGATCCAAATTGATTCTAAGATATTCTAATTATTTTTTGCCTTGAAATACAAACAAGCAATAATAGTATCTAAGAAATGTGTCCTACTTTAGTTGTAAAAAACAAATGTATTAAAATATTTATATTTTTACTCTTAAAGCACATATGTAGTCTTATTATGTGGCAGACACTATTCTGATAAGTACTTCCCAATATTAACTGATTTAATTGTCACTATTCAATCATTAAATATGCTTATCTCATTTCATTGGAGTTAGGTATTATTATTATGAACAACTTATAGTTGAAAAACTAAGGCACAATGAAATAAATAATTTTGCCAAAGACAGTCAATTTGTGAGCATCAGAATCAAGATTCTAATGCAGCCTGTTTAGATGATATAACCACATATTACATATGCAGAAGAAAAAAAAAAGACCTCCAGATAACAAAAAGCAAACAATACCCCTAAACAAAAGCCAAAAGCTAAATTCTGCTCCTTAAACTGTGTCAAAATGCTGACTGTCAGCTTTCATACTTCTTTTTCTCTTAACCACTGAGTGGAGGGGATTGTCGAAGGAAAACACAGTGATTGCAGCTAATCAAGAACTCTGGAGAGAACAGAAGGAAGATACAGTGTCGCCTAATCTTCCCCTTATTCGGTGTTCTCAGAAGTCATTCTTAATCTTTTACTTCAACTATCCTTAGTCCATTTTTTGAGAAAATACAAAATATTCAAGCCCTCTGTCATATCATAGAGCGTGTATACTTTGACTTTTGAGTTAAGGCTTTCTGTTCCTGAGTTTATAATTTATTGAAAACATCTATTTTCTTTTATTTAGTGCTTAGTTGGCAATAATGCAACGGGTAGCAAAGTTAACAGCAGTCAGATTGATCAGGACCATACTGTCAAGTCAATCAATGCTCATGATGCCAACAAAGACATTTTTACCTTGGTTCACTGTATCTATTACTTATTTTGCAGAAAATGGATCAGGGTGTTGCAAAATTGCTGGAATTAATGTGGATTATTGTGGAACTTCAGATCAAAGATGATGAGATGAATATTAAAAAGTTGGTCAGAGTTTGACACTGGTCCATTGAGAAGCCAGAGTTACTAATTTCAAAATACTACAAGTTGGAATATCCTAAAATTATCCTAGTGGCATTGTCAACAGAATGCTAAGGGATCAGAGAGTAGGGGTAATAAATTGTGGTTTGGGGATCACAGAAAACTTCAAGAAAAGATAATTGCATGTTTGAAAGAAGTCAAAGAGGGTATAGCATGAACAAAATCATGACATGTTCAGAAAACTTTGAAAATTCCTATGCAGTTGATGCATGCCTTTTGCAGGACAGGTGGATTTAGGAAGCCTGTGATTGAAGAGAAAATATGTATTCAAAATAAAATTCAGTTATTGAATGTATAAAAATGGTGCTATTGCATTATTAAATCCATCTGCATAAATATACTATTTGCATTGCATACATATATAAGATATATTTTTTAGATGTATATATAGAGTTAAAATAAACTGTTCTAAGTGGTTAGTTTTGTTTGTGATCTCCCTTATTAAATCTTTTTTTCTCAAAATTTGTTCACATATTTTGAGAAAATGTTTCCCTGCTACTATTCCTAAGCATAAATCTTGTGTTGGTTTACATTTCTATTATATTTTTAAAATAGTGTAATTATTAATAAATTCATTGTCACTATTATACATGGATGAATAATGATCCTTTATACATTACGAGCTATATTTCATATTTGATTTAGCAGAATATGTAGTTCTGTAGAAAAGAGATGGATTCAAGCTGTTTCAATTCTGCCTACAATTCTTCCTGCATTTGTGAAAAATGTCTCTTCAAGAACCTATACTTCTTGTTTCTTTCTACTGTGTTTACATACCTAAAGCCTATTACATTTCAGAAAAATATTAGGACTTCTATACACGTTAGTTTCCTCTCATTTTTACATTTTTCTGTATAGTTTCCTTTTTAAAATGCAATAATGTTCAATGAAAAAAATAGTTTCTCCTGTTCCTCCCTTGCAATGTTATTGAAAAAAAATTCTCTCACTCTCCCTAGCTCTGTGTGTATGTGCACGTGTATGTGAGTGTGTGTAGGGTGTTAGTACTTCCAATCAGCTAGTCAATCTAAGCTATTTCTAGAAACACATCATTTCTATTTCCTCCATCTATGGAAAATGTAATTCAGACACTTTGGGTTGCTGGTTCCATTACTGATCAATCTTGATTGCAAAATATCATGAATTTTTTTGCCGCTTAGAGACAATCAATGCTCATTGCCTCTTCTTTTCAACTGCATAACAATTTCAGACTAATTATTAGCCTTTTTTCCCCTCAGTGCATATTCAGAAGACATGGGTTAAAATGGAAATAAATTGATTAGAGCCATATGTGAGCAGTAAAATCCGTGAGTTCAATAGGTTTCAATCTTTTTTTTTTTTTTTTTTGGAG
>NW_007031715.1:130374-178572 GCF_000164805.1 Carlito syrichta | reverse complement strand
CACCCCAGCGTCGACCTGCTGGGCTCTGACAATCCTTCTGCCTCAGCCCTCCAAGTAGCCGGAACTACAGGCATGCGCCACGCCCTGCTGGCTAATTCTTGATTGATTGTAGCCACAAGGCCTTTCCAAGTTGCCCTGGCTGGTCTCAAAACTGTGGGTTCAGGCAATCTACTCTCCTCAGCCTCCCAAAGTGCTGGTATTACAGGCTGAGCCACCAAGTCCGGCCTCAATCAATTTTTAAGAAGCTACATATTTACTATATATCTAAATCTTGCTCAAGCACAAATATTACCTGTAAGGATTTTTAACAAACTAATTTACGCCAAATTTTATCCACTTATTTATGACATATATTGTATATCTAGATTTATAAGAAATTTTTATCTTTTTAATTTAAAATTACTTAACATGTGACGGTTGCTTATACAGATTAGCAAATTTAGGTATGATATCACTTGCCATTGGTTCTCATATGTAAAGCAATATTAATTTAACTCCAAATAAAAATTTTTCTGTATGCAAATTAACAGTATTTCCCTTTACTTGAAGATCTTTATGCAGATAATTTAAACAGTTGGTAGAATTTCTATAAGAAAAAGTTGTGCTTTAATTTCTCAGGATCATTGACTGTGGTATTACTGTGTAAAATAACATTTCATAAAATCTTTCAGTGTAGGTTAAGGCATAAAATTATACAAACTGTTGAAACCTCATAATTTTCACATTTACAAGCATAATTTCACCCCTTTATACAATTTTATTTTTTATAGATTCCTTTGCTTATTTTGAAAACTTACATATTGTTGAAATGACAGAGCAAGCTAATTTTTAAAATTCTTATTGGAAAGGTTCATGTGACGTTTTACTCATAGATGATACTTTTAACCATGAAATGATTGTTTGATTTTGTTAGGTTTTCTTTTTGTCTCTCTCTACAATTACAGTCTGGCATGTCTTTGCTAGTTAGCATTCTAATCAGCTCGATCATCCTTCACTGTCCTGCTCTTTCCCAAGGGTTTCTTTTGGGTTCACATCCTTTGTCACAAGTTTATCTGGGCATCCCTCTGATGGCAACTTAAACACTTTTGTAATTCCTCAGGACTTAACACAGTATCAGACACTTACTAAGTATTTGTTTGAGTATAATGAATTACGGTTTGCAAAGTGGTTTTATATCTATGGTTCACCTGACTCTAAGTCAGTTCTTAGGCTGGCCAGAAAATTTTTATTATTACTACTTCATGTATGAGAATTTAGAGGCTTTGAAAGATTAAATGCCTCGTTAAAAATTATGGATCTAATGTGTTAGATCCATAAACCAAGGGTTCCTAATGTTTTCTGCCCTCCTTTCACTATATTATGCTAGTTTTCTAATTCATCATCTGTATTCAAATATTCCACATAGTATCTCAGAATATTTAATATTTTTATTTCTCTTGTTTCAGAATAAAACCATCTAGTATTCTTTCAGACAGAGCACAGAGACATGAGTACAAACTATAAAATCATATATGATCGCTTTGATGTTTTAAGTCACAGAACCATTGCTTATTGTTGAACAAGGCAACAAAAATTATGCATTATGAGAAGATAAAGTGAATTTCATATGTATCAGTCAACTTAAAAATCATGTCAAAATTTTAATTAGAGTGATTATATAGTTTCCTCACTATGAAAAATGATATATGTGTATGTATATACACTGATTTACAATGCAACTGCTCTCTCATCCAGGAAATTTTTACTATGGAATGATAAGCTCAGTATAAGAACATGATAACATTCAGCCAGCAAAGAATATATCAGACTAATCTTTGAACAGTGCTCAGTAGATAAGAGTTTCGGGAGCATGTGTAGTAAGGACTATGTTAACAGTCCTTATCAGAGGCTTATGATGTAGGTGACAAACAAAACATTATTGCTAAGCTGCATGTTAGTATATACATCTAATATCTAATACACGTTTTACTTATTTGAAGTGAATAAGTATTTTCTGGATTGCAAACATAACTGAGAAAATAGCAAATTACATAACCAGAAAACCACAGAAACACATTAAGCAAAAAATGTAAATCTAACTCTTGTTAAAAAGGCTGTAAAAGATATACCAGTACCCCAAGTGTACCCAGAAAAAAATTTGTTTTTGGTTAACAGGCATTTCAGGGAAAAGATTTTTGCAATGATAAGCAGATGCATTTCATGCCTATATAATTAGTTAATAGTCTGTAAGTAAAGAGGGGGAAAAGTACAACATGGAAAACCATCTTTTGTGCCTGATATGTTATAATCTCTGTGCATTTTATGCATATTATTTAATCCTGGTAATAATTGACAGGTAGGCACTATCATGTCAATTATCATGAGATAATATATCTTGGTGAGATCAACTATTTTGCTAAAGTGGCAGAATATTCTAGTCACCTTCATTAATCTTTCTACTGTATGCGTGTACACATATATAACATTGTATATAATATATAGTAACCTAAAATATTTAAATGCATTTGGAAAGAATCTTTGTTGTTTAATATTTTCCTCAGTAAAAGTGTCAGACATTTCTTTATGGATTATCTCTTTTTTAGCATTTACAGTGAAAATTATTACACTTGAAACTCTCAGAAACCCTGGGAAACTTAAATCAAAGTGCAAGAAAGCACACATTAAAAATCATTCAGTGTGTCATGCCAGACATGATATTAATTATATTTCAGATAATTGGAAATACTTTAAACAGGCTAAAAGAGCAAATATGCAAATTGTTTAGATTACATTTACTGTGTGTTGGACATTTGTATGTGTGTTAAATCAGGCATGTATCTCATTTGAGGAGTTTAGTTACAAGGTTTAAAAAATCCTAAGGCTGTGCCGGGCTCGGTGGCTCAGCCTGTAATCCCACGCCTTTGGGAGGCTGAGGTGAGTAGATTGCCTGAGCCCGCGGGTTCGAGACCCGCCTGGGCAGCGAGACCTCATCTCTACAATAAATCAAAAAAAAAAATCAGCTGGGCATGGTAGTACATACCTGTAATTCCGGCTACTCGGAAGGCTGAGGTGGAAGGATCGCCGGAGACCAGCAGGTCAAGGCTGCGGTGGCCGGGAGCGTGCCACTGCACTCCAGTCTGGGCGAAAGAGTGAGACTCCAACTGAAAAAAAAAAAAAAAAAATCCTAAGGCTAATGTGTGAAAAGATTCTCCTATTGATAAGACATTAAAGTTTATTGTATGTGGTGTATGATACAAGTTATGTGAAATGCATGTTCATGAGACATATGGTACAAATGATATATGTGTGAACATTGCACTGTGGTTTTTCAGGATTGGGGCCTTAAGAAAAGACTCCTTCCCTATTCATGAAACCCTTGTCTTCTATCCTATGAATAGTCATAGCAGTTACCCTTTAAACTGGACATAGGGAATTTTTCAAGCTCCATCTTGCACCTTCCAGTTCAAAATTTCTTGCCTTCCTTTGACAAGCCTGTCTCTTGCCTTGCTGACTCTCTCTGGCCAGCCCTCCAGAGGATAACAAGAGATTCTGTGCACTGACTTTCAGAGGGGGCTCCTTTGATCTACCACTTTTAATATGGATCTAATTTCCATATTATAAAATCTTACACTGAACCTGTTGCTCCTTGATTTTGCTTCCCAGGAGTGGGGATGTTGGTTACTACTATATACCAAAATTTAAGACCAGCTCCCAAACCAATTGAAGAACTCACATGGAGCAGTCTAGGAACAAAGGCAACTGTTATAATCAATAAGCTACATGAGAACAAAACAATAATAAACACCTCTTTGTGTATGAATAACTAAGTACTGACACTTTTTACAATTTTATATATATATATATATACACACAAAGGCAAATGGAGGTCAAAAATCAAAATCAATAGGCTACAGAACTTTTGAGTTAAAAACTCACTTGCTGGCCAGGTGTGGTGGCTCATGCTTGTAATCCCATCACTTTGGATGGCAGAGGCGAGAGGATTGCCTAAGCCAGGGGGTTCGAGACCAGCCTGGACCACTTGGTGAGACCGCCTCTCTAAGATAAATTTTAAAAATAGCCAGGCATGGTGGTGCATGCCTGTAGTTCCAGTTACTTGAAAGGCTGAGGTGAAAGGATCAGCATGTAGAGACTGTGGTGGCCATGAGCATGCCACTGAACTCCAGCCTAGGTGACAGACTGAGGCTCCAATTTAAAACAAAACAAAACAAAAATCTCCCTTGCCTACTTAAAGTTACTGTAAGTCCTTGTACTACTCAATAATGTGGTATATGTGACAATACCCTCTATGGACCAAGTGAGACCTTAATGTTAATATAACAGCAACATTACCATGACAATAAAGGATGGCCCCAGAACAGCTTTGAGCAATAGGTCCAGCACAAAATGAAGAGCAGTAGCATTCCCCTCAGCTCTACCAGTTATTGACTATGTGACTTGTTGCAAATAAATTTACCTATTTGACATTTGCAAATCGCATGACTGAATTCACAAGGAAGCATGCCAATGCCATAGAGTTAACAAAGCTGCTCATTGTTAACACATGCCCCTACAGCTGTAAGCAGTGGGTTTTTGGACAGTGCAAATTATATAACGTAAGTGAAAGATTTGTATATTTTAAAATGTTACATAAATGTTAATGATAAAGTTACTAAAAATAATGATACTCAGGGCAATACCAAGTAATAGTTAATACTGAGGACTTTAATTCTCATGAAAAATTAAACAAGCATGGATAGATACCATTACTTTCAACATTCTTTCTAAAGATGAAGAAACTAAGGTATAGGGAGGACCAAAGTCTCAAACCCAAAGAGGAGACGCAAAACAATGACAAGATTTTAACAACTAAGTTATGCCTACTATCATAACAATTAGAAAGTAGCATATAATATTGTGCCACTTTATCTTAAAAGCACCAAAGATACATGAAACTTGGAACATACCAATGTAAAGGTGGTTTTATCCTTGTATAGTAGCCTGAACTAAGACAAAAAAGTCAGTGACACAACTAACAAGATGCATCTCAGATTATTGAATAGAACATAGCATTACCTAGACACATAGGAACATTATGCATCATTAGGGGTTTGGTTGCTCTTTCAATTCAAGCTGGTACAGGCTGGTTGAGAAAAAGGGTGAAAGAATCCCCCCCAAATATTTTCTTTCTCAGGTATAATTTCTGTTAAGAGCCATTCGTAATTCATGTTATGAAAATAAACCTAAAGACAAAAACATTCTGTCTAAATATAAAACATGTGTTCTCTCCCCCTTTTTTGTTTTATGAACGAGAGAATGCCTGTCTTAGGTTGTCCCTTGCGGAAACGTTCCTTACCCGTCATTGGGAATACAAGCAGCGCTGGCCTGTCCCCTGTCTTAGGTTGGTAACGTTCCCAGGGGATCTTACCCGTCTTTGGCTACTTCCCTAGCAGTCCAATCCACACTTGGGGAGATCGACCAGCCTCCATGGCCGCGAGAGCCTACACCACGAGGGCCTGCTCCTTCTTGTGCTGTTGCCGAGCATTACACATGCACCGGACAAAAGGGAGGCATAGAAGTACAAGACAGATCCCAAGACCCGCAAGTCCTGCCCATTCCTTTACATGAGATGCAATTGTGGTGACCCATCCCATGAGTCCTTTAACCAGCTTAGTATCTACTCAGGTGGAATTGATGATTACGATGGGTGTACGTAGTTCTCCAAGCAGCTTATCAAAGTTCTCTGACCAATTACCGGCATTGGCCTGGGAAAGGCCGAAAGGATCCCCCAGCGTACATCATTCTGCTGTCCCGTCGCACGCAGGATCAGCAGGCTCGTCATCCTGGACTATCCTGGTTAGCCTCTCCGGCACCCACAGCGGCTGTTGGTGGTTCTGGGGAAAGACACAAACAGATCCTCTGGCCCATGTTAGTACTGGATCAGGGCCCTGCCACTGACCGGTAAGGAGATCCTTCCACATAACGAGCCCTCTTTTGGCACAATTAGGGCTAGCATGACGATCCGCCGCAACCCGGCCCAATTTGTCTTCATTTAAAAAATTTAATGTAAAAAGAGCAATGGATAATCGTTCCCTGGGGGTGGAGCCGGCGGGGGCAATTCCCTCCTTTTGTTTAATTAAACATTCTTTAAGGGTTTTCAAGTTGTCCGTCCGAATTTGAAGCTTTTGGGGATGTACTGATTCCAAGGTTATCTTGCTTCCCAAATAATTAACTATTAAATCCTTTTGAATCTTTTCGGGGGCAACCACCAAGGACCACTGACTCAGGTTAGACATCACACTCTCAAGAGCCGCATCAAGGGTACTCTCATGTCGAGCAGTGATTAGGATATCATCCATATAATGATATATTTTTACTTCAGGAAAGGCAGACCTAGTCTCTTTTAGAGCATTATCAACATATAGCTGACACATTGTAGGGCTATTGGCCATGCCCTGAGGCAGCACCGTCCACTCGTACCTACTGTCTGGTTTCTCATGATTCATAGAAGGCACAGTAAAGGCAAACCTAGGAGTATCACTAGGATGCAGAGGTATGGAGAAAAAACAATCCTTTATATCCAAAACTATTAAGGGCCAATGTCGTGGTAAAGTGGACGGTAATGGGAGCCCACGTTGGACTGGCCCCATCGGGACCATTTGCGCGTTAACCGCTCGCAAGTCATGCAGGAGTCTCCACTTACCAGACTTTTTCTTGATTACAAAGATAGGAGTATTCCAAGGGGAAGTAGAGGGGCGAATATGACCCAAGGCCAATTGTTCCTTCACCAGCTCATGAGCAGCGGTTAATTTTACTGAGGGGAGTGGCCACTGAGAAACCCACACGGGATCCTCAGTCCTCCACATAATGGGTAGTGCCCTCTCAGTGGCCCCTACGAAAAACCCAGCCCCCTACGATCTTGTTTTCTAGGGGTAGCTACTGGAGAAGTTCTACCTTGCAGGGAGCGACATATCCCATGCCATGCATGATGCCTCTTGCTTGAGGGCTATAACATCCTTCATTTGTTAGCTTGTAACCCATAAGCTGTAATATATCTTGGCCCCATAGAGAGATTGGGACCTTCAGCACATAGGGCTGGAAATCCCCATGGTGGCCCTCTTCATCTTTCCATGGCAACAAGCGAGAACTAATCTGCGGCATCTGGGCGTACCCCAGGCCTGTTAAGGTTTGGTCTGACTGCTGTGTGGGCCACCCCGGCGGCCAGTCTGTGGTGCTAACGATGCTACGATCGGCACCTGTATCTAATAAACCAACTATGGGCTTACCATTAACTGTGACTCTGAGCACCGGTCTGGTGCTGAGATCTAATGAGCAAAAAATCTGGGGGGCGCCCGTAGACCCAAACCCCTTGTCTCCCCGCTCTTTGTTCTCCGCAGGAAATTTCTCATGTAAGCTGCTCAGAAGGAGTAATTGAGCTATCTTGTCTCCTGCTTCAGACCCACCCCTTTTACTTTCAGCAGGCTTTTGAGAGCCTGTTGAAGCGTCTGCGCCGATGTGGTGTTACCCATAGTCCTAAGTAAGCTTGTCCCTGTTAACCGGGAACCTTATTGTCCTAAGTAAGCTTGTCTCTGTTAACCGGGAACCTTATTGTCTCAACCGAGAGCCTTGCTTGTCCCACTTACCTGGGAACTTACCCTGTGACTAGTCACCCTGTCCGCGATGAGTTCTGAACAGCTGAGGGTCCCCGTACGGGCCACCACTTGTCGCTCACCCCTGACCAGCAGGAAGGAGGCAACAACAACGTGTTCTTCTCAAAGCGGTTTATCCAGCCTTTACACCATGCCAGCTTCTTCTTTCTTCTTCTAGCTTCTTCCCTTCTTCTAGCTTCTTCTTCTTCTTCCCCGTTGTCCCGTACTTATATCCCTTGGTCTCCACCCACAAGTCCCGTACCAGCGTGTCAGCAGTTCATAGGCTCTGCAGCGTTGCACTTGTGCAGTGCGCAGTGAAGGAGGGCCCGGCGGTATATCATGCGCCTAATCATGGGACTTGGAAGAGGTCCCGGGCGCCATCTTGGCTCAGGCCGCACTCTCCACAGTGTTCAATGGTAGTACTGATACTAGAAAATGTCTTTGATTGTAAAAATAGTTTAAATTAGCTTTAATTAATTAAAAAACCCCTTTCTTTAAATATTATTAGGTTGCCCACTTTTCCACTTCACTGACATAGCTGTCTTTGTCAATTCAGGATGTTATCACAAAGTATGGTAGACTGAGTGGTTTATAAACAATATAATTTTATTCTTCATGGTTCTGGAAGCTAAAAGTTTGAGATCAGGTTGCCAGCATGTTGGGTTCTGGTGAGGGCACTCTTAAGGGATGCAGATTACCTACTTTTTGTTTCCTCACTTGGCAGAGAGAGGGTGAGAGAGCTCTCTGGAACCTCTTTAATAAGGGCACAAATCGCATCCTTGAGGGTCCTGCCTCACACCTAATTGCCTAAAAAAATCCCACCTCTTAATACCATCACATTGGAGATTAGAGTTTCAATATGTGAATTTTGTAGGGACATAAACATTCAGTCCACAATACCTATTATAAAAGGAAATGAAAAGATGATAAGTTTTAAGGAATTCTCATTTCTCTTTCTTTTTGATGACTTTCCATAAGCTTGCTTCCTAGATGATATATTAGAACAAAATATTGGCTTTTCATATGGTGCTTAGAAAGACTATATAATAATAAATATTATTTGAGTACATTAATTTTCTAGAAGTATTATCATGAAATACATAATTTCTTTTTGTTGTTTTTAGAGGTCATATATTTTTTATTAAATATATGTTAGCTAAACCCTACAAACTTCATCAAAACTTCAGTAAGAATGGAAGGAGACAAAATCTAGTTTAGCATAACAGACTGTTTGGTAAGGTGCCATCTCTCAAGGCAACATCAAAAGCGTTTACATGGCACAAGATGCAGAAAGGTGAGAGATGAGATAAAGAAGAGGTTGTGCAGACTGAATTTTGAGATTCTGGAATTGTTGAAAGAGGGAGACTAGAGATTCAGGGAAAATGCTAAACTATTTTAGAAATGGAGAAATTTGGGGTAGAGTTTCATGAACATTATTTAGGAGTTTGCACTTCTTTATTAGAATCAAAATTTGAGGCTTCTGATACCTCCATGATAAGGATGAAGAATTTCATGAAGGTGCTGAGATGCCTAATGAAGTATACAATTTCTAACTACCACTTTAAGAAGCAGTCAATATAATTTTTAGTAAAGCTTTGGAGTGTAGTCAACCAATGGTTTCCATAACATAGGAGAAAATAGTGAAAAAGTTTGTTGTTCCCAATGGTGCTAGGTGCTAACGGTGCTAATACTATACTGCAAAAAGTGCAATACTATGTAAATATTTATTTAACCCATTTTTATGCCAATAAGGTGAATTAGTTTATATGTCTAACTAGAATTTTTTTTCTGAGAGCGATACATGAGTTACCCGAATGATCACTATTATTGTGTCATTTAATCATCATTTTATTATTTTCATTGAGAAAATTCTCATTTCTAAAGAGTTAAATATCTCTGGAACTCAGTTATATCCCATGCTTAGATCTCTAAAGTCATAAAACTTACCAAAAATGGACTTAAGACCTGTGTGTGTTGACTGTTGCTTAAACGCTCATGCTCTGTAGTTAAACTGCATGGGATAAAATCTTAGCTCAGACACTTACTAAATATGTGATCTTGAGCAAGACAATTTCTCTGTGCCTCAATTTCCTGATACACAGACGGAGAACAAAAATGATACCAGCTTCATAGGGTCATTGTGAGGTTTAAAAGAGATAATACATGAACAGCATCTTGGTAAAGTAAGCACATGCATGTGCTACAGACATCATTGCCTTCGTGGTAGCCTTTGTTCCTTTTGTCATGTATCACTATAGCAGTGAGGGGAACAACTAACCTTAGAAGTTATTTAGTGGTTCTCATTCACATGCAAATAGATGAGTGCAGACTACATGACTGTGGATTTGTAATACTTTTAGGCTCTCTGTGTTTGCACAGATTATTATGGATTTTTTTAGAAATCAAGATATTAGATAAGTTCTTTTTGTTATTAAAATAATGAAATTAGAAAATTGTATTGAAATTATGACAGTTTGGGGAATGTGTTTAGCAATAAAGTGATAATGTGAAAAGGAGGAATAAAGAGGGAGACAGTGACAGACGAGAGCAAAAAATTCCTTTGATTTTGCCAGATCTGTTGTTTTAGGATGAGGGCATTGCCTTTAATTGTACTGCAATCTAGCGGTGATGCTTTCTGTGGAAAGAGCAATGGGTTGTGTGTGTGTGCGTGTGGGTAAGTGTTCACGTTTTTTACATTATACCTGCTTAAATGCAATCTTTTCCCATGGTAATCAACGAAGGGTTACATGTTACAGTGGAGAGGGCATAGATGCAGAAACTTAAATTCTGTGGCTGAAAATGACTGTCATTTAAGATTTCACCCTACAGACATTGTTGGTTCCTAGGCTAGTATTGACCCAAAGTGAAGAGGGAATCCAGCAGTGTTAAACAAGCTTTTGTGGACACAAACTCTATAATGAAGTGATTCATTTAAAAGGAAGGCACTAATCTGAAATAATATTCCAATCGTTAATTTCTGTGCTATTTACTTTAATAATATTAATCAGAGTGAGTCATATAATGATATAGCAATAGTCATAACAACTGTTCTTCTACAAGGTCTGCTTTGAATTCTGAAACAATTATTGTGTCATCATGTTATCACATACCAATTGGAAAATATTGTCATGGAATAGCACAAAAATGAAGAAAGAAGAAACTATTAATAACTACCCTAATTATACTAGAAAGTAAATCAAAACTCTTCATCAGTTAGCTACCATTGTTTTTAGCTGATTAGAGAATGCATGCAAAAATTGTCTAATAAGCAAATTATAACATGTAAAACTGAGATATTTAGTTATTGAAACTTTGCATTCATCTTTTTATATAGCTTACCTGATGCTTTAAAAACTCCAAATAATTGTAATTATTGGCATTTTTTAAAACTTTTTTTTTCAAAATTTACTTGAAATCCACTTCCAATCAGAATTTAAGGGGCACAGTTATATACAGTTGTACACACTTGTAGTAAAAAAAAAAAAAAAGATAAGTGTTTCCTTTATGACTTGTCCCCTGATAAGCAGGTAACCTTGAATTAATCATTCCATTTTGCTGATTCTTAGTTTCTTCTTTATGAATAGTGATCTAAATGCCCACTCTGTCTTCTGAAAGCTAAATTAAGATCGGGATTATAAAGCAGCAAATTGGCATAAAATTATTTATGCATATTTTGTCACATTTGTATTGTTATTATGTGTTTATATGTATATCCTCCTTAGTGATCATGTGATTATCCAGGTTAGGAGTCTTCTGCAAATTAAAAAAAAAGGAAATAAAAATATGGAGGGAGGGAAAGACACAAAGGAATTTTCTCAGTGGTGTTTGTTCCATAAGCTCTAAACAGTAGGCCACCAACGTCCTTGAGAATCTTTCATTTATCTGTCGCTGCCTTATAATTATATCCGTCACTCTCCTTTTATTATCAGAAGATTTGAACAGTTCATTTTAAAGTCTAACTTGTCCTTTGTACTGACTGCCATGCATGTCTGATGAAATATAACATGTTGAACAGTAGTGCCATTATTAAAACAATCTGATAAAAGGTTGCAGTTGTGAGGTACACAGAAGAATGTATTTGGTTTCTTCAGGGAATCAAATGCATTTCACATTTGAATTATTTTCTCGAGCCTTCTATGTGAATATACTGTAGTTTATCATGCAGAAATACTGTGTATCTTGTTTTACTCTCTTTAGAAATAGAGAATGAGTAGGATGGATATCTCAATCAGTTATTAAAAGTATCAGTTTTTCACATAAGGCAGAATCTCTGTAGGAAGAAGAATGGTATTTTAATCAAAATTTGATTATTTTATATAGCTAGTAGTCAAATCATTTTCATATAAATATATACATATTTATAAATCTTAAAAAGATATTTGCAAATAACCATACACAAAATCTTACTTAATTTAGTGGGAGTTCCATTTCACATAATTATGGCAATCCTCTCTTAATATGATTCCTATATACAAGAATGTAATTTACCAGGGTTTGTTTAAATAATAGAAGTCTTCCAACAACACAGTTCAAATATCAGTCCTCAGTATATCTTCTGTAATTGAATACGTTACAAACGTTGCTGCTGGCTCTTCTTCAGGGCACAAATCACTACATAAATAGTAGATGTACTTCATAATTAGCAACAAATCACATCGCTTCCTTCAAAATGTTTGCTGATTGGTCACTGTGCTTGTGTAGTTCAGTTCATGCAAGGACCAGGATTCATCCACTGTAATTGGGCCCATGGGAACTCCCAGAATGCCTTGTGGCTAAGTCCAGTTTGCTTGCAGTATTCACAAGTCATTTTAAAACATGATTTCCTATAGGTTTTGGTTTCTCTAGAGTATTGAAGTCAAAATTACCAGAGACCAAGTTAAATGTTTTGTATAAGTGAAATCTTTCCAGGATCTTTAACACCCCTATTTTCAAATTTCTTAATGTATATGATAACTTGAACCTGTTCTTGACCAGGAGAAGGTGATGTGGTATTTGCCAGAAATTATGTAATGTTTCATAGATAATCTATAGCAACAGGTTAATGTTTTCTAAATTATTTTGTATAAATTATTTGAAAAGCAAAAAATATTATGATAGAATTTTTAAAGGCTTTTTTTCTTTAATTTTCTAATTTCAAACCAGTTTTGTTTTTTTGTTTTTTTGGATGCGAAGGAGAAAAGGAAATTTAATTTGTGACGTTCATTTTTCATTCTCTAGGTTAAAAGCATTTTTTCAAAAGAATCTTGAAAACTATCATCAGAAACAGTTTTCAAAATGAATCATTAGTCACAAATTCACCAACCTGTGATTATACTATGATTTTGGAAAATACACAATGCACTAGTTTCTCATTTGCATATGTCTTAGAATCTAACTTCAAATTAATACCTACATGATATATGATGCATGTCCATGCATGCGCATATAGCTTCTTAGTTATATGCAAGTGATAACTACTTTAGCCAAAGAAATTTCTCCACTTTCTTAATATTTCCATTGGGCAATCAATTTCTTTAAGAAAATCTTGAGAAATAACGATAAATAGAAAACCAGTAATTCGGGTTTCTTTTCTCTGAACCATATGTTCCATGAGGAAAACATATACAGATGCTCTTTGACTTATGATGGGGCTACAACTCAATAAATTCATTGTAAATTGAAAATATTGTAAGTTGAAATTTCATCTAGCACACCTAACCCACCAAACATTGAAGCTTAGCTTAGCAAACCTTAAATGTGTTTAGAACACTGACATTAAGCTACAGTTGGGCAAAATCATCTAACACAAAGTCTTACTTAAATAAATTATTGAATATCACATGTAATTTATTGAATTATCTACTGGAAGTAGGAAGCAGAATGGTGGTATGGGGACTCGAAGTAATGTTTCCACTGAACAAGTATGGCTCTTGCACCATCGTAATGTTGTAAAATTTTAAGTCGAACCATTGTATCTTGGGGGCTGTTTGTAGTTTTCTTTTAACCCAAAAGGTAGTAAAGGGTGCTTTTTGTGTATGCACTATTTCTTTCCTGGATGGTAGAGTCAGTTTTTTTGACTTCTACCCCTAATACCTTTCCCCCGTGAAGCTTCTTTCCCTTTCATGTTCACACTCATCTCAAATGTGTGTCATGCAAAGTCAAATAGGCATAAATGAAAGAGCTGAATGTATAAATGCAGCCGTATTCAGTGATATATCAAATGAGCAAATTTGTGATCAGGAACTACTTTGAACAGTGAAAGTTCTGCCTTTAAATGGCAATGACTTGATGTGGATTCAAACCTGGGACCTAGAAGTTTAAGGTCCTAAAACCCATTACTAATGTGCTGAGACATCCAACGAATGCACAGGAATCCTAGAATTGCTGACTTTAAAATGCCTAAAACTGGTCAGAGATGACAGTGTAACTAGCAAACAAGGAATGTGTTTTTCAAGTTTCTGGAGATAATGGGCACATTTATGTTTTTCATCTTTAGTTACTGTCACCTCTGCAGTCTTATCTAGTCTTCTACACTTCCTATTGTCTTGTAAAAAAACTTTTCTGTCAGAGTTTATGCTTTTATACAATAAACATTTACACAAAGTCCTGTCATAGTTGCAAGCATTTAAAATGCATTTAGAAAATGCAGTTTCATGTTGTATTTGAATTGACATTTTTTCCTACATAAAAACCTTTAGAACTTATACCAGTAAAGGCTATCTTCTTAAAAGCTGGCCTCCTTTTATGAATACTAAAAGTTATCCTTTTAGAAATTGCATAAGCATCTCATCAGTGCTTGCTAATTGTAGGTGCTTTCAGTCAGAGCATGCAATTGGGCACACAATTAGCAAACTGAAGAAATGTATAATTGCATGTGCAATTTTAACCCATTGTCAAGAGAGAAAATAGAAAGGACGAAAATGGCCATTTTGACTGTGGTTAAGGAAGAATTAATATAGATCGGAAAGAATTTGGACCCTTGAGGAACAAACTTCAGTTCCAATAATTAGTTATCTGACCTTGGACAAATCCCCTGGTCACTATGAGCATCAATTTCCTAATTTTTAAAAGAGGATCAAATAATTTCATTATAAAGTTGCTAAGGAGAACTGAGACAGAAGCCTGAAAATGCCTAACATGGTGTTAGTCATAAATAGCCATTCAGAAAATTACTATGACTATTATTTTGAGTATCAGTAATTCTGATGCTCATTTTTCCATAAGGCGATCTAAAATGTAATCTTTTTTTTCTCTTGCAGTTAACTAGACACCATGGTATAAATCTGCCATTAACACACTATCCATTAAGTTCATTAGTATTCCTAATACTGTGTTCTAATATACAGTAAATTTGAGATCAGAGAAGTGAGTTTTAATTCTGGTTGTGTCATTTGCTCAGGTGATCTTGAGCAAATCATTTAACATTCAGGCTTTTCTGTTATAAAATACAGGTAACACTTTCTTCAAGAGATCTCTCAGAGAGTTAGAGAATATTAAAGAAGATAGCATTGTGCTTGACAAACTAGAAACTTAATAATGTTCACTTAAGGTTAAGAAATTGACTCTAAATATAGAAAATGTCTAGAAATTTATGCTAGGAATTAAGTTTGTTTATCCTTATAATGCAATATATTTTATTGTACCAATGTTATGAGTTAGTTGTCTTATTTTTGGCATTGTCTGAAAAAAAATCTGCAAGCAGAATCAAGTAATTTATTCAATAAAATGTTTATAACTCCATTATCTTTGTTTTCTTTTATTCTTTGCCTATGTTTTGAGTTTTTTCTCTTTTGATTTTCTCATTGCACGAGTCCTTTACATTGAAAATTGTTGAGACATTAATTATTTACTAAACTAACCTAGTGTCAGCATCCTTAGAATAGGTAAAGGTATTGTAAGATATAGGTTTAGTTTTATTCTATCAGAAGGTTGACCTTTGACCAGTAATCTTCCCTCTCTCAGCTTTTGTTTCCTAATCTATTAAATTGAGAAGTTAGTGATGTTAGTATTTTTTATCAGTAATAAATGAAATACTGAGCAATGAACTGCATCTTAAAATTGAAAAACAGTGTTGTTATTTTAAAATTCCAGAATAAAAAAGTAATTTCATGCAAAGTTTGAATGTTTACATACTTGTCATGGGAAGCTAAAAATAATATTTTGTGCTGAGAGAAAAAAATCTCACATTATTTAAGAATATAATAAGAAAATAAGAAAGGTAAGTGATGAACTGAATAAAGCAAATGATACAATTAAAACTCAGCACCTTGAAACTGAGGAAGAATGTTGCTGTGTGAGAATAGAATAAAGGCTTATTCTGTGAATGTAATTTGGGGTAACATATAACAATAATTTCATTTTGTGAAGGGTGTAAGATCTGTATTAGATTTTGTGTATGTGGATTTCTATTTTCTCCAGCATTATTTGTTGAAAAAGATTATCCCTTTTCCATAGGCTTGCCTTTTCTCCTTTGTCAAAGAACAATTGTCTACATTTGTGTAGCACCATATCTGGGCTCTCTATTCTGTTCCATTAATCTATTTATCTATTTTTTCACTAATACAATGGTGTCTTGGTCACAGTATCCTAATATTAAGTCTTGAAATTGGGTAATGTTAATTCTCTTTGTCATTAATCAGTATTGTGCTAGCCATTCTAAACTTTTGCCTTTTCATTTAAACTTGAGGATTATTTGTCAATATATATAAAATAAATGACTGGAGTTTTGGTTGTGATTGTTTTCAATCTATAGATCAAGTTGGGGAGAACTCAAATTATAACAATATTGAGTCTTCCAAATCATCTCAACATTTATTTAGATCATCCTTGATTGAATTTCATCAACATTCTGCAATTGTTTTGATGTAGATCTTGCAATATTTTGTTGACCATGTACTTATGTATTTTTTTATGCTAATGTAAATTTTTATTTATTTATTTATTTATTTGAGTCAGGATCTCACTCTGCTGCCTAAGCTGAAGTAAAGTGGCACTACCGCCCCTCACTGCAGCCTCAACTTCTTAGACTTAGGTGATTCTCCTGCCTCAGCTTCCCTAGTAGCTGGGACTACAGGTGCACACTCCATGTTAATTTTTTAATTTTTTGTAGAGGCGAAGTTTCACTTTGTTGCTCAGGTTAGTATTGAATCCTCGCCTCAAGTAATCCTCCAAACTCAGTCTCAGTTTCATGTATTTGAATTGACATTTTTTTCTAATATAAAAACCTTTAAAATGTATACCAGTAAGTCATCTTCTTAAAAGCTGGCCTCTTTTCTTCAGAATGGCCACTTTCTTAGAATGGACAAGACAATACTGAAGAATTACAAAGTTCTGGGATTACAGGTGTGAGTCACAGCACCTGGTCAGTTTTGTGTTTTTAATATTAATTGTTCATTGATGCTATATAGAAAGACAATTAACTTGTGTACATTAACCTCAAATCCTGCAACATAACTATAATTGCTTATTGGTTTCAGGAACTTTTTTGTTGATTCTTTGAAATTTTCTGCATGGACAATCATGTTGTCTGCATACTGAGGCAGTTTCAGTTATTCCTTCCCAGTCTGTGTAACTTTTCTTATCTCATTGAATAAACTAGGATTTCCATTACAAGGGATGTAGGAGTAGAGAAAGCAGACATTCTTGTCTTGTTCACTCTCTAGAGAGAAATTATCTAGTTTTGACTTATTTACTATGATACTAGCTGTAGGTTTTTGTAGATATCCCATATCAAGTAGAAGATGTTTCCCTCTTTGTCTAGATAATGCAGAATTTTTATCAGGAATGTGTGCTAGATTTTGTCAAAGGGTTTTTCGGAATCTATTGATACGATTATATGATTTTTTTCTTTAGCCTATTGTGATGAATTATATTAGTTGGTTTTATTAATTAATTAATGTTTGATTAACAAAGAAAAATTAAATGTATTTAACATGTACAACATGGTGTTCTAAAACATGCATACATTGTGAAATGACCAAATAGCTAATTAATACATATACCACCTCACATTGTTGTCAATCAATTTTTGAATGTTAAACCAACTTTATACATCTGAAATAAAACCCACTTATTCATGGTGTATAATTCATTTTGTACTCTAGATTTTATTTACTACTATTTTGTTGAGGAGTTTTGCATTTATATTCTTGAGAGATATTAGTCAATAATTTTCATTTTTTATAATGTCTTTATTTGATTTTGGTATTGGGGTATTGTAGCCTCTTAAAATGATTTAGTTTGTACTTCTGGAAAAAAAATTAAAGAAAGATTTTTTTCTTGAATATTTGGTAGAAATCACTAGAAACTATCTGGGAGTGGTACTTTCTATTTTGGAAGGTTACTAATTGTTGACTTAACTTATATAAAAATTATAGACCTATTCAGATTATCTCTTTCTTCTTATGTGAGATTTTATATTGTGTCTTCCATCTACATTATTTACATCTACATTATCACATTTGGGAGTATAGAATTGTATAAACTATTTCTGTGTAATGCTATGATTAAAATGTCTATGAAATTAGTATTTACTACTTTCTTTCATTTCTAATATTAGTCATTTGTGTCTTCTCTCATTTTTCTTGGCTAGTCTAGTTAGAAGTTTATCAATTTTGCTAAACTGTTCAAATAATCAGCTTTTGGTTTTATTGACTTACTCTATTAACTTCTTGTTTTCAATTTTAGGTCTTTCTGTTCTAATTTTTATTATTGATTTTCTTCTGCTTACTTTGGGTTTATTTTACTTTTTTTTCCCCTACAATACCCTACAATATTCTCAATTCCCCTCACCATCATGTATAATATTGCTGTCATTCATTTCATTCATTCTTTTTTTTGAGCTAGAGTCTCACTCTGTCACCCAGACTGGAGTGCAGTGGCAGGCTCCTGACCTGCTGGGCTCCAACGACCCTCCCGCCTCAGCCTTCCAAGTAGCTGGAACTACAGATGCGCGCTACCATGCCCGGCTAATTTTTTTGATTTATTGGAGAGATGAGTTTTTGCCAAGTTGCCCAGGCGTGTCTCGACCCTGCGGGCTCAGGCAATACACTCACCTCAGCCTCCCAAAGGCACGGGATTACAGACTGAGCCACCGAGCCTGGCTTCATTTATTCTTAATATTAGAATCATTGAATATTAATCGGAACAAACATTTTATGGTGAATCATTTAATAATAAGAAAAATAAAATATTAATTTACCTTCATTATTTCTTTTCAAACAGTCTTTTTAAAAATATAGATCCAAATTTCTAGCCTATGCCATTTTCTTCTCTCTAAAGAATTTATTTTAACATTTTTTACAAGGCATGCTTACTGACAAGACCATTCCTTCCACTTTTGTTTTTTTCTGAGAAAGTATTTCTCCTTCACATTAAAAGAGTAATTTCAGTTGATAAAGAGTTTCAATTTGTACTTTTGTATTTTTTATTCTAAAACTTTAAATATTTTATTCCACTTTCTTCTTGGTTTCTGAGAAAAAAAATCCAACATAATTCATATCCTTGTCATTTATAGGTAAGGTATTGTCTTTCTTCCCCCCTCTCTACTTCCTGACTTTTTTTACATTTTTCTTTTTCTTTGATTTTTTTGCAGTTCAAATAATATATCCCTGAAAGTAGATTCTTAGATATTTATCATGCTTGGTGTTCTCTGAGTTTCCTGAATCTGTGGTTTGGTGTCTGTCATTAATTTTGGAAGATTATCAACCATTATTACCCCAACTACTTCTTCTGTTCCTTTCTCTCTTTCTTCTCCTTATTGTGTTTGCATTATACACATGTTACACATTTTGTAATTTTTTCATATGGCTGGGATGCATCCTTCCATATTTTTTATTTTATTTTTTACTCTGCATTTCAGTTTTAAGTTTCTACTAGCTGGGCTCGGTGGCTCAGCCTGTAATTCCGCGCCTTTGGGAGGCTGAGGTGAGTGGATTGCCTGAGCCCATGGGTTCGAAACCCGCCTGGGCAGGCGAGACCTCATCTCTACAATAAATCAAAAATCAGCTGGGCGTGGTAGCGCGCGCCTGTAATTCCGGCTACTAGGAAGGCTGAGGCGGAAGGATCACCGGAGCCCAGCAGGTCGAGGCTGTGGTGGCCGGGAGCGGCCACGGCACTCCAGTCTAGGCGACAGAGTGAGACTCCAACTCAAAAAAAAAAAAAAATTTCTACTGACAAATCTTTAAGCTCATTAATTATTTTCTTGATTGTATCCAGTCTACTAACAAGCCTATAAGAATCAGTCTTTATTTTCATTATTATTTTTTATTTGGGAAATTTCTTTTGATTCTGTTTTGGAGTTCCAATCTTTCTGCTTGCATTGCTGCCTATCCTCACAAGTTGTACACTTTTACCACTTGAGTTCTTAATATAGTCACCACAGTTATTGTAAATTACCAGTCTGATAATTTTAAAATCTCTACTATATCTAAGTCTGGTTATGATATCTGTTTTTTCTCTTTAGGCTGTGTTCTTTGCCTTTAACATGACTTGTAATTTTTAGTTGAAAGCCAAGCATGGTGTATCAGGTAAAATGCGACAAACAATGCTTTAGACTGAGGTTTTATGTGAATCTGGCTAGCAGTTAAGCTGTGTCTATTTGCTGTAGTATTATGTGTTGGAAACAAAAAATGTTTTTGTCTTCCCTATTGTCATTGGATTGCCACAGAGGATGTATCTTCAATAAGATCTGAGACATGCAATTATTTTAGTACTATTTCCCTATTGTTATGCAGGAGTCCTGCTGAACCTGTGGTAAGGTATGAGAGAGAGCAATCATACTGTATACAATCTTATAAGTAGGTCTCCATGTTTTAGTGAGACTGAGCCTCTGAGTTGGGATCCTCACAAGTACTCCTCAGCTTTTTGCAACCCTTATGTGATGCAAGAAGACTACAGGAAGCTGGAATTGAGTATTTCTTTTCCCCAAAGTTGATTAGGCTTTAGTAAAACTCCGGTCCATTGGGTTGTAGTAAACCAGTTTTCCTTGAGTGTAGGCCTTTATTAAGAACAGAATACTTTAGGTGTATTTCAAAATTTTTACTTTTCCCCTTTTCCTGATGGGTAAACAAGGGAATTTTTCTGTTTTCTTTATTCTCAGGACTGGTAGACCTCCTGGCCATAAAACTCATAAAAGTTGGGCTCTTCTTCAAAAGCTGGGTCCCCAGGGAATTTCACTGCTCAAACTAGTCTATACACATTTTCCAGTAATCAGTCAATTATGCTTTAAACTTTCCAGTTGTTGGCTCTGGCATTGGCTTCTCTTGATGTGTTGTGATTGACTCTCTGTATTCATCTGTCTTTCTGGTTTGGGGACAGTCTGCCTTATGACCTAAATCCTCTGAAAGATCTAAGAAAAATTACTGGTTTTCATTTTGGTCAGCATTATTTTTTTGTTGTGACAGAGTGATGACTTTCAAGCCCTTTACATGTCAGACAAGATTAATCTCCTTTTTGAAAATAAAGAGGTAAGTTGGTAATAACTAGATAACACCTCAGTTATTGGAAAGTCTGACTTTCAAAAGCTCAATTATACCTAAACACATAATACATGTATATTTATAAAATTTCACTGTGACAATGAAGAAGTAGCCTGTAAGCAGTAAAATTATGTGAGACATTTCAAAGGGAGGTTTTGCAGAATAAGAAATCAAAGAGATATTTACATCGTTGTATCCTTTTAATACATCTTTGATTCCAACAGCTATGGGTTCCTAAAGGAGAAAAGAGGAACTATAGAATATCAGTCATTGTTGATTTCATAATTTCCTTAGTGAGCTCTGCATTCATGTAGGTCACCATAAATGTGCACCAACCAATCAAGTCTGCAATTCAGGGAGTTTCCTATAATACAATTCAAAATTAAGATATAATCCATCAGATACTATATCTGCAAGTCAACAAAGGACAAGGATTTCAACATCCTCTGAGTGAAGGTTAAAAAAACACATAAAATTATGCCAGCCTTATAAAAGAAATTGGATAGCAGCATAAAACCTGTAAAGGATGAGCACAGGAATATGTTTAGGTTCTACTTAATATTATTTACCTGAGTAATATAGAGACAAGGATCTGAAAAGAGAAAGTAGATCAAACAAAGACAATTTTTCTAAGTGATTTTATCACCATTTTGTTTTTTAGTGGAAAAATAAATAAGATCAGATGCTTATCTGTTGGCAGTGAAGTTATTCTTTAGTTAGACAAATGCACAAGGCTGATATTATGCTGGTCTGCTTCAGTAAGGCTCTACACATTAAAATATTCTTTTCAACTTGTTGGCAAAGCCACAGCTTCAGACCTCCAGGTGTCCCTTACTACTCAACCCTCCCAGAGGTTCCCAAAGCCCCTGGCCTTTTTGCAACTTTCTGGATAGTTCTTGCCATACCACACAACCCTTCTCTTGGATTGTTGTGCTGGGCCAGTGCCCACACTGTGCTGGTTGCTGAGTCTTTGAAGTAGCATCTTTTAAATCTGGAAGAAGCAGTCTATGATGTCTAGTTGTGATTTTAAGAAAATTTCTTCTTGTCTTTCAAAATCATTTTATTGATATAACATACAGATGGGGAAGTATTTAGAGGTCAATATTGTATAGAGGAGATATCATAAAGAATTTCAATCCTGCAGGCACTTAGATAGAAAATTCTATCATTCACTGTGATTTTGAAGATATTGTATATATGTAGAATTTTGTTTGAAGATGAATTAATAGTGTGGCATATAAACCAGCATTATTCTTGCAAATATATTATGCTCCTATGTTAAGAAATGTGTATATTTTTAAAGTAATCCTGTCGCACAATATTCTTTCCAAGAAGACTTCTAGCATGAATGAAATGGTCTGTCATATCCAGTCAACAAGCAATGCAATAAATGTCATAGGACAAAATATAGAATATGTTTGTGATTCACTTGGAAAAGTAAAATTTCTGTTGAATTTCTAGTCAAAACAAAAGGAAGTTATAACAAGGGGAAGGAGAAGGATGTGCTTTGCTAGAATGTGAAATAATTCCTTTGAAGAACAATTTTGCTTTTTATTACATAATTCACTTTGAAGACATAAGCTTCCTTTGAAAGCATAAAATGCAAATATTTTTCTTCATCATTCTAAGAAAACAACAAAAGTTTCTATTTGATATCAAATAATTTTCTTGAAAGCAAATCTTAGAGATACCACTAGAGTTTATTCAGTCTTACATCTACATACATAATTACATCTAAAGCACTATTAAAAATAGGTGAGCATAAATCAGAAAAGTTAAGGACTTTCATTATATTCAAGGGGCGAAGGATCGTAAAATTCTTTAGAAAAACATTCTATCTCGAAATACTTTCAAATATTCTAACTCAGAGCTTTTCAATAAAACTTTCTGTGATGGTGGAATGTTTTATACCTACATTGTCCAATACATTTGCCACTAGCAACTAGTGGAGTAAGCACTCTTATGAGTGAGAGCCTATTTTCAAAATTTCATTTATTTTTTAATCATTTAAAAATGAGATTTAAATAGCCATGTGTGTCTGATCAACTTTATTGGACAGCACAACCCAAACTTTTAAACTTCAGTTATCTGGAAACTCACCTCGGCAAAATTTCTCATTTAAGAATGATGAATAATGTGGCATAAGTTTCATTTTGTGTTTTTTATCAAAAAACAACTTTGTATGGCTTCCATTTGGCTTTTCACATGTTTGTTCAATGATCTTTAACTTGCTGAGCATTGTCTATAAGCACAACTGAAAACTGCAAAGTTAAGACAAATTCACTTCCATTGAAATAATATATTCACTGACAACCGTGCTAGCATACCTCAGGAAAGCTTTGTCGTTGGCCTTACGTGCATATTGATAGTTTCTGTTTTATGTAAAACAAATCCTCAGGGGATCTGTAAAAGCAATGATTTTTTTTCTCCTCACATAGCAATTTATCCTTCCAATAAATTCTGAACTCATTATAGTTACAGGAGAGGAAGCAAAGTCAGCAGATGTATTTACGCTTGTAAGGTATTCTGAACCTATTGTGCACTAACATTTAGTCAATTAATAGGAACTCCAATAATATTATTATTTTCAGCTCTACTGGCAAATCAATACCCTAAACTGAAATAAACCATGTGGCCCTGACATGGTGAAATAGAGACAATAGACATTTCTCTAAGAAAGGTCTCCATGAGAGTTGGTCAAGCATAATAGCCTTATGGTATGAGTATTCTATTTGGTAATGTCTACAAAGAATGCAGAACTCAAACCATGTAAAATATTTTTAGAGCTAATAGCCCTTAATGTCCAATAAAAATAGACATCTGTGGTTTTAATTTGACTCCAAATTCATCTTTAAAGTTTTTTCTTGCATGTACTTTATGTCTTAATCTTTTTGGGTTGTTGTAGCAACATACCATAAAATAGGTAACTTATAAACAGCGAATATATATTTCTTGTGATTCTAGATTCTTGAAAGCAAATCGTAGGGATATCACTAGAGTTCATTCAGTCTTACATCTACATATATAACTACATCTAAAGCATTATATAAAAATAGGTGAGCATAAATCAGAAAAGTTAAGAACTTTCAAGATCAAGCTTTAGGAAAATTTAGTGTCTAGTGAGGGCGCATTCTCTATGGAAGGCAATTTCCTGCTCTGTTATCAAATGTGGAAGAGACAAATGAGCTCGCCCTGGCCTCTTTTATAAGAGCACTAATCCTATTTATAAGGAAGGGTTCTGTTCTCATTATTTTATCCATTCCCAAAGTTCCCACCACTTAATAACATTGACTGGGAGTTATGTTTCAACATATGCATTATGGAAGAACACAAACTTTCAGGTCATAGCACTGTATTCTTGAAATTTGTTTCATTTGTCTTTCAATCTCTCTCTCCCTTCTTTGCTCAATGTCCTCTTTATTTTTAGTTTTTTTCCTCTGATAAACTCCTTTCATTGATGATTTCTCTTATTTTATCATCAAATATTTTAAGTAAGAGACTTTTATAGTCATATATCTGCTTAATTTTGATTATTAGATGTATCATATTTTAAAATGAATTTTGAACAAATTATTGATTGATAGGCTGATATAGAAATTGATAATTGATATAGAAAAGTTGCAGCTCTAAAGAGAAAGGAACAAAATGTCAAATTGCAAATACAATTTATACATTGCAATCATAGAAACAGAGTATCTTTGCTTTGATGCACATGGTCAATTTTAAAATGTCATTTCCACTCATTGTAAAAATTTGTTATGCCACCAGTCTCCAGTATGCTACAGGTATAAGCTTAGCATCATTGCCCAGTCCCAGAAATTTTATTACATTATATTGTAGTAGTGAGATATGGGAAAGAAAATTTTACCAGAAAAGCTTTAGAGAGCATGACCTATGACCAAAACCAGATAAATGCAGATACTACTTTATTATATAGTACGATAGAACTTTGAAATTAGAGTGGATCTTAGAAATCCTCATTAAACAGATGAAAAAGCTGATATGCAGAAGGGTTAAGTGACACATACAAGGTCAAAAACAGTTAATTACAAAGCAAGACTAATATTTAAATTTCGGATACTATGCCCTTATAAACAATGTACTGCCTTTAAACACAATGAGCTGCCTTTAAACATAATCTGGATCCCATGTTTGGGAAACACTAGTCTAATGTAAGGTCAAATATACCCCTTATCCTACATATGTTAGGTTGACTTAAAAACTGTCAATGTAAGAAATAAGTCTAGTTCTATATTAGCATTTTGGGTTAGAAATACCCTCAACCATATCTAGGCATCTTTTATATCTGCAAAGTGAGGAGAACCCAAGCATATTTATAAGCTCTGAAAATGAGTGGGAGGATGTCACCAAAACCTTCTTTCCTGGCAACTTTCCTTGAAGAGAACGCTTCTTTCTAGCTAGGTGGTCGGATTCCTAAAACTTCTGACACATAAAATGCTGAAAGTTTCTCCCAGCTGAGAAAAGTGTTCTCTCTGCTAAAAGGATTTGACTGTTTGCAGCCACCCTTGTCCCCTTGGTCATTTCATGAGTCTAAACTGTTCAGACAAATGTTTCCCTTGGTAATGCCTCAATGCCAGTTTTTGGCTAAAATTTATTCAGGATGAGACATTGCTTCAGCATATTTATTAATATAACCCATTTGAATAGGGCAGTCTTAGTCCTTTCTGGTTGCAGTAACAAAAATATCACAAACTGGATAGCTTATAAATAACGGATATTTATTTCTCACAGTCTTGGAGGTGAGGAGTCTAAGATCAAGATGTGAGAAGACTCAGTGTCACAAGTGTTGGTTCCCTGGTTTACAGATGTTAACTTCTTTCTGTGTTTTCCATGGTGGAAGGGTAAAGGCAGCTCTCTGGAATTTCTTTTATAAGAACACCAATGGTACCTATGAGGGCTCAATCCTTATGACCTAATTACTTCCCAAAGGCTTTCCCTCCTAATACCATCACCTTGGTATGCTATCCCATTTGTTTTAAGGATTACACTTGTAGATTAGGATTTCAACATATGAATTTTGGAAAGACACAAGTATTTTGACCACAGCAGGCAGAGGTTCTCAAGGAAAACATTGTGGACATTTGGGGCTAGATAATTCTTTGTCATTGTGGAAGTTTTGTGCATAGTTGGAAGGCTGGTAGCATTCCTGGCCTCTAAATGTCAGCAACACCTCTACCAGCTGTGTCAACCCAAATGCCTAGAGACATAGTCATCAAATGTTTCCTGAAGGTCATAATCTCTCCAGTTGAGAACCATTGCAGTGGGGGAATGAAATGAAGTAACATTGTCTGTACCATCATGCTTTGTGTATTCTTATGGGTGCTGGTGATATACAGACAAAACAAAAATGGGTCATGCCCTCACCAAGTTTATAGCCTGGTGAGAAAGACAGACATTAAGCAAGAAAATAAATATAAATTATGCATTGTGGTAAGTGCTATAAAGAAAATGAAAAAAAAATCAAGTCCATGGGAAACATTGTCAGCCTGGAAGGCCAGGGAAGGGCTATCTGTGAAAATATTAAACTCTGAAGAATGAGTGGGATGTATGCATGCTTAGGAAGGAGTTTGATGTAGTAGAGAAATCAAAAAGTTCAGATAGCTAGAGAAGTATAAGTAAGGGGGTGGGTGATACAAGTTGAAGTTGGAGAGAAAAACATGCACATCATGTTAATAAATTAAGAATTTGTTTTAAATAAATAAGTAAGCCATTGAGTACCTACATTTTACATGTTTAAGATTAAAATGCGCTGGATTTAATGTCTTGCAAAAATCTAAACAGTGGAGCTTTTAGATAGCCCAGCAAACTGCATCCTTTCAGTGAAAGTTAGTCACCTTATAAAATCTCCAAGTTAATGTTTCTAAATTTAAAAAATTCAATCATTATTTTGTCCATGTATCAGAGCAGAGGTGACATTGTTCATGAACATTCTGAGTGGCTGTTGCTACTTTCCCTATCATCGCCATTTCTAGAGACCAGGACCAGAAGCCCCTGGATGTACCTGGATTGTTTAGAAAGGTTTATAAGTTACCAGAAAATTAATACAAGCCTCTACTTGTATTCATAGCCACCTCTTATTCCCACCACAGTGGCTCTTCATTCCTGATTCTCCAAGCTTGCGCTGCACTTGATTGCCAGAGCCAGGTTGACCTTGTGACTCTCTTCTACCATATCAACATCTCAAGAAGGGCCCCGCTCCTCCAACTTTTAGTTCAACATGAACTTTGAAATGGTCAGGAATCCCTTTATCCAGTTTGTACTTCTTATTTCCTTTTAAATTAGCTCGAGATTCTGTGTTCAACTAATGAAAACTCAATAGAAAAGGAAGTTTTATGCACTTTATGTTTATATAGTTTCATTATCAACAAAAGGATGCACATTCTAATTCTTCAAGGGTTAACTCCTCAGTCTCAGCTATAAAGTGTGACTTGACTCTTGATAATTGATGGACACTAAGAAGGGTAGGCATAGCACTTTCTTTTTGCCATTTTATGCAGGCAGCTGGTAACACAAAGCGACATTTTTGATTATGTATGCATCAGCAACTATGATTTATGGCACCTGTTTGTATCTGTTACATGAGTGATGGGTTTGTAAGCCAAAAATAAAGCTACTGCATTCACAACTGAGGTTTGAGAAGTAACAGTTTAGTAAAAGCAAACAAAAATCTATGAAAATACCAAAGAAATAAACACAACAAACACTCATAGCCTGTCATTTTGCCTAAGAACTTACTACTTTCTACCTGTATTATATAATTTTGACACTGTGCTTCCCCATCAAAAAGGTATAAGGTGCTAGGCTTTACTTGCTGCTGCAGCTATCTTCATTACACTACAGTACCTCTCTGGGAGGAGGTCTTCAATGCCTACATATTGAACAAATTATTTTGTATAGATAGATGATTTCAACAGAATCAAGAAGATAACTACTTGTTGACAATTTATCTCTTTTCCATAGCTTTTTCTTTTTCTCTCTTTTTTTTTTTTTGTGGTTCTCTTTTGGGAAACTGTCTTGCTGAAAGTTAAATGTTTTAAATTTAATTTTAAAATAACAGCCGAAAGTGGTGGCTCAGTCTGTAATCCCAGCACTTTGGGAAGCCGAGGAAAGAGGATTATCTGAGCTCAAGGGTTCAAAACTAGCCTGGGCAACTTCTCTACAATAAATCAAAAAATAAGCCAGGTGTAGTAAAGCGCAACTATAGTCCCAGCTACTTGGACAGCTGAGGTGGAAGGATTGCCTGAACTCAGCAGTCTTAAACTGTGCCTCTTCATTCCTGATTCTCCAAGTTGGAGCTGTGCTTGATTGCCAGAGCCTGGTAGACCTTGTGATTCTCTTCTACCATATCAACATCTCAACAAGAGCCCTCCTCCTCCAACTTTTAGTTCAACGCAGGCTTTGAAATGGTCAGGAATCTTTTTATCCAGTTTCTACTTCTTATTTCCTTTTAAATCAGCTCTAGATTCTGTGTTCAGCTAATGAAAACTCAATAGAAAAGGAAGTTTAATGCACTTTATGTTTGTTTCATATCAACAAAAGGATGCACATTCTTAATTCTTCAAGGGTTAACTCCTCAGTCTCAGCTATAAAGTGTGACTTGAGTCTTGCTAGTTGATGGAAAAGTAAGAAGGGTAGGCATAGCACTTTCTTTCTGCCATTTCATGCAGGAAGCAGGTAGTATGCCACTGCACTCCAACCTGGGCAACGAAGTGAGACTCCAACTCAGAATAATAATGATAACAATAACTACATTAATTACTATATATAAATGAGCTTTTTAACCTGAAATGCTAAAGTGCTATTTCCCGAAATCATATTATTGTACGGTAAAGGGAAGTTTTGTGTTCCCAATCTGTTGACTTTTTAAAAAAGTGATTCTTAAATGCAGATGCCTTGATTGATTTATGGATGTTCAAGACATAAATTAAATTTCACAAGTATGAAGCTTCAAAATTACTATGGGAATTAAATAAGATCTCTTAAAAGATTTTGAGAGAATTATCTGCTATATATGAACAAATAAAGTCATATACAGTTGCAAATTTCATTTTTCTGCGTAATATAATTGTGATTTCATCTGTAAAGACAAATATAAGGTTATATTAGGTGGATCAAATTTTTTTCATATTACATAATCAGTGTTAGAGAGAAGTGTTAGTCAAATTTCCTTTTTTTAAGAGACAAAGAAACCGAGTCCAAGTTCTTAAGGACTTGATAACAAGTCCTTAGCTCACCAGCAGCAAAAACAGGTTGTGTTTGTGAATCCTCAGTTCACTGTATTCACCACTGTGAATTCTAATCTTAGTAGCAATTGCAAGTCTACAGCTTCAAAATAAATGAGAGTGTTTGTAAGTGAGAAGCCTAAAATGGAAGGGATGTCATATACGCAAAAGTGACTGAAGTTTGTGTCTAGATTCAGAAGTACAGGCCAGAAGTTTTGAGGGCCTTACTCCTGAGAAGGGGCCCGTTCAGCCTCTCAGCCTAGTTGAACATCTGTTGCTTAGTGGGAAACAAAATTGTGGATGAAATTGTCCAGAGGTTCGCTGAGCCAAATAACACAAAGGCACAAGTAGAAAGGATATTTCAGAGACAGCATCATCTAAGCCTGACTTATGAGGGTGTGCCAGTCTTGATGTTTCTAGCTTTCTGTCTCAGGTTCTGATCAAGAAAAGAACTGACTGGCTGGTGATAGAATAAAAGAGGCAGAGGAGGGTCAGTGCTAGAGTCGGAGTTTGGTGTAACTATGAACTCCAGGTGTTGTGGTATATCTTGAGAGGCGCTCAAAACATGAAGAGGAGACAGAGGGAAAGACAAGTTTTGAATGTCCAAGTTCTGTTCAGGATCCAAGAATTTACATCTGTCAGTTTTGGAAAACACAGCCTGGCTCTGAGTACAGAGATTTAGACAAAAAGGTCAACCTTGTATTGGAGAGGCTCAATGTTTTCACAAACGATTCGGAGCTTAGAAGAGTCAGGCTGGCAAGACCAAGAAATGGGTCACAAGGATTTGTATGAAAAGGGTTGTCTGACCAAGGACCATCTACAAAGGCAGGAAGGAACTGGCCAGAGACCAAGGCAGGAAATATGGCTCACAAATGGAAAGCAATGTCAGAGTAAGAGATTAATGAGAATGAAGGGAAGGGGGAAGAAGAATCACAGATTAGGATCTGGATTGAGAATTAATGGGTACAGGATCACTAAACACCAAAAACTAAGAAGTACCAGTCAATTCTGAGAAAAAAAAAAACATGGTAGCAGGAGTCAGAATTATGTCTCAAAGGAGCTGCAGGGTTGCTACTTGGAAGTGGGTCTCTGATCCCATAAATAGGTTAAATGAGGCACACATCAAAAAATATAGAACAAGAGGTCTGGCTGTTCGCTATTTCTCATCCTATCATTCCTGTTGACATTGATTTTAATTGATGTTTGAAATTAGCCATCAGAACCATATCTTTTCTAAAAACAGAGAGGTCCTACTTGGTAAATAAAGTCAGTCTCCTTCTTGTAATTTTGTTATTTTTTTAAATTAGTTTTACCTCACTTATTTAAATAGCAGAGAAGAGATCAACAATACATTGAGTAGTTACTACCTACGGGGGCATGCTGAGGCATTATTTGGGGGCATACCTTCCTCTTCACTAAAGGAATTCTGACTTCAGTTCTCTCTGTTCTACTTTCTTTTTTTAATTTGGTCTTTGCATATAATTTGCATTTTTGCAGGTTATACTTTACAGAGACAATGGTCATTGTAACCATTGCTTAGCCTCACTGATGATTAGTTGGGAATCCGGTGCTATTGAAGCCTTTCAAAACTATATCACAGGACTGCAGGATATTTCAAGATAAGGGTCTGGTACTGCTGACTCATATATATCTGCCCAACTTAGAAGCTCTCCAACTGGCCAAGAATCACAAGCAGAGTGAAAGTTCAGGCATTCACCTGGTTCCCTGGGTTTGAATGTTCGCTAATCTTTCACTTAATCTGGAAAATTCTTTCTCATCTCATGGCTCAACTGCTGAGGAGGACACAGTGGCTGACAAGATGCAAACTCTGCTTTGCAAGCATTAATATCCTCTTAAAATGCACACACACACATATGCTACATATGTGTATGTATTTATATATATAAATGTATATATTTAAAAGTGCATGGCACCCAAGTACAGAAGAGGAATATATATATATATATATTTGAGCTATTTGAATTATAGGACTTTGAAGTATAGTAAGTTTTTTTTTCCCTTAAAGCAGTGAAAACAGTTGAAGAGACAAAGCAATGTATACTAAGTATTATCCTTAAAATAATGTTAATACTTGACAACCTCTTCACATATGTGCCTGTTTCTATTATTTTAAAATAACTTCCCACCACTAAAATTTTATCAGTTTTTATTTTTATACTTTTTCAGTTTAAGATAAGATAAATAGCCTAACATCCATAACACACCTGAACTGAATTTGATTATAAACAGCATTTTTTTCATGTTACATCTTACTTGATTTTTAGAATCTGTCTTTCATATTTTACTCCTTTTCTAGAATTTAAATTAAAAGTATTCATCATAACTTTATTTTAGATGGTCTTCCTAGGATTTTTGGTCTTGTTTTTTGCTATTGGCTCAGCTTCCTTTCTTTTCATATACACACATTCTCTTGATATTGACTTCTTCAAGCTGACCTGTGTCCCTCCCTTCGAATTTATTGCTGGAGATGAAATGCCCTTGATACCCTTCACCTTGAGAGTTATGCTCTTTGAAGTACTCGATTTGGTTTTCAAAACCTAAACTTGTAAGAAATCTCAGACGTTCAAGACCCTAAGTATAATATTAGTATTACAAGAGGGAAAAACATATAAAGGCAGACGTATACAAAAGGATACAGTATAAAATACTAAAATAATTAACAGAATAGGGAAAGGAAGCATTAAATTCACATCAAACAAAGCTTTGAACATTAAAGCAAATGAAAGCGAGGGGAAGAAATCTATATGGAAACCAAACAATCACTGCTTCCTGACAGCTGCAGTTATTAATTAGTGTTCCATCATTTGCACTAAATGGTCAATCAATACTTTTGCTTCTCTGGCAGGCCATTTGCTTTGTAGCTTGCTTCTTAATGGGAAATGATTCAGCTTGTCCTCATCTTTGTCATTCTGTCCATAACTACTTGCCTGGCAGAGAATTCATAAAGTGTGCTGCTTCTAGATGAAGTTAAGAATGTCGTCCCCAGATTACAGTTCTCTCCTGCCTTACCACCTCACGACAATCTATCGTTCAGATTGTTGCCATTTATTTTGATTTTTTCTGCATACAATTAATAAATAGCTATTTCGTGTTGCTTCCAAAGTATGACAGATACCTTTCCAACTGTGAGTCTAGACAATATTTCCAAAATTATCTTCTCTCTCTCCCCATTCCTGTTCTTCCTATATGTCAACCACAGCATATCACTCAGGAAAGCTTGGTTAGAATTCAGGCTCTAGAATCAGCAGGTTCATATTAATTCCTGATCCCGTTAGTCATTTGCTTTGTGGCTATGGGCAGGTGAGTTAACCACTCTAGACTCCTGTTTGCTGGCCATGGAGCTAATGCCGAGTTCAAAGAGTGGCTGTAAGAATAAAATGAACTAGTGTATGTAAAAAGTTAGCTGGCTACCTGGGAGATACTCAAATAATGTTTGTTGAGTGAATAACATGGAATCAATAATGAAAATAAATGGACTCCTTGCTATTATTCCTTATGATGACTTATGTATTCCTCCTGGAATACATTTCTCTACCTGACTCATTATTCAAGATCTGTCTCAAACACAACTTCCATATGAACACTTTCATTGACTCACTATCATCATAATTTACCCTGTTTCTATTCTGTCACACAGCCTTGTGCATCCCTCTTTGTAACTCTTATTATACTACATTTTACTGTACTGCACATCAGGTTGCTTTGCTAGATTTAGAGAATCATTGCTTCTAGAATGTGGGTTCACCCCTTAGTTTCCCTCTGCCATCATGTGCCTAGGACAGCATATCTATTTGCTTTTGAGTAGATGCACTCTAGACTACTATACCATACTTAAAATAATTAGTGTCTAATAGTGGAGTTAAGACACTAAACTGGAACTATTTCAGACTGGGAGTCATTTTGAGATTCACACAAAAATTATTGCATATTTAAACCCCAGATGAGATGAGAAGTGTTTGTAAAATTGAGGTTAACAGACTTATTTATAAGTATTGTGATAACAAAATGCATCATTTACTACTGATTTTTCTTAAAGTGTATGCCTATAAGATATTGAAATGTCCATGGCCATAAGAACAGAGAATGAACAGAGAATCAGACAAAGGTTTTAAAGTTATGTTAACACGGCTAATTTGTGGCTGGGTGCGGTGGCTCAGTCTGTAATCCCAGTATGTTGGGAGACCGAGGCAAAAGGATTGCCTGAGCCCGTGGGTTCAAGACCAGCCTGGGCAACTTGGTGAGACCTCACCTCTACAGTAAATCACAAAAACTAGCTGGATGTGGTGGCATGCATCTGTAGTTGCAGCTACTTGGAAGGTTGAGGTAGAAGGATCACCTAAGTCCAGCAGGTGGAGGCTGCAGTGACTGTGAGTATGCTGCTGCACTCTAGCCTGAGTGACAAGAGTAAGACTCCAACTCAAAAAAAAAAAAAAAAAAGGCTAATTTGTAATCATATAGACATGGAAATTAAATGAAAATGATCATGTTGGAGGTCTAGAAAAACAAGTACATATTTGTATAAATATCTGCTGGCACATTAATAAATTTCAATACTATTTCTTCAAAATAAGTGACAAGAGAGAATCACTGTGGCAAATGGTTCTTACCAGAAGTTAAAAGTTCTGAGTCTGGGTCTAAACCCATCATTTGTGCTACCAAAGGTTAATCACTGAATTTCTTTGTTTGTCAGTTTTTTCATCTGTAAAAGAGGATTTAGAAATGTTCCCTTACCAGGAGCAGTGGCTCATGCTTGTAATCCCAGCTTTTGGGGAAACAGAGACAAATGGATTGCCTGAGTTCTGGGGTTAGAGACCAGTCTCAGCAACTTGGCAAGACCTCATCTCCACATTAAATCAAAAATTACTCAGGCATGGTGGCACGCACCTGTATTTCCAGCTACTTATAAGACTGAGGCAGAAGGATCACCTGAGCCCAGAGGGTTAAGGCTGTGGTAGCTATGATTGCACCACTGTATTTGAACCTGGGTGACAGAGTAAGACTCTGACTAAAAAAAAAAAAAAAAAAAAAAAATGCTCCCTCCCCTGCTCAAAAATGCTCCCTCCCCTGCTCAAAACTGCTCCCTCCCCTGCTCAAAAATGTTCTCTCCTCTATTCAAAAATGCTCCCTCCCCTGATATATCTGAGAAGGAAATGAGATAAAGCATGAATACGTATGTTTATAGTCTGAAACTTTATGGAGTCACAGATAATGTAACAAGTCCTTGGGCCTTTGATGACTATCTATTAAGAAGGAGCACTCACCAAAACCTCCCTCATCCTTTGTCCCGTATTATTTGTCTACAACACCACTCATCTTTTCAGGCAGTATTCCAGCTGGATCACTCACAGTTTTTTTATGACTCTAGTTTTGATTTGTATATAGTTTCAACAGTAAACTCCCCACAGTCTATACACTAGATTCTTCTCCACTTGCCACTGGGGGAAAAAAAGGAAGAAAATCACCATATCCAAATTGATGAGCAAAACATATTGCTTTTGATGAATCACTAATGAAGTTTTTTCTAAGATCATAGCAATTGTGATTTAGGAATAGACTACTGGTACAAGCCAAATTATAATATAGATGATTTTGTATTTCATTATTTTAGTTCAATGAAGATTAATTAATTACTTATCTAAAGGACTTAGTGAACAAACATGTGAACCATAATTTAGCAGGCCTGTGAGCTTAGGGTATTCAGGAGATATGTCATGTGCATCTCCTTAACTTGAGAATTCAGGATTGTTAAACTACTCTTAATAGCATCTTAGTCACAGCTTTGGACCTCAAATGGGGCTGACTTACCTATGCTAGCCCAAGAGAAGAAGAATAGTTGCCACGTGTCATAAACATGTTCTTTGCATCATTCACTTACTTACTAAACTGAGGTAAGACCAGATGGAAAGAACATGGATTTTTGGCACAGGGGACCAAATGGTTAAAGTATAGCAGCTGCCACTAAACAATGATCTAAGACTTTGGCTGAATTTCCTGCCTCGAGCATTGTGCAGCACATTGGCAAGAAAGAAAAGTCTGTAGAAAAAGATTTGGTTTGGCTTTCTAGTTGCAAGAAGACCAAATGTTTAGGATTTCTCAGCATGAGTCAAGTGAATTTGTACGTATCATTTTCTCTCCTTGGGCTACGAAAAGACCAACGAGTTTCAGAGAAACCAGTGAACAAAAACTCAAAACGTTTCAATGATATTTAACCTTTGGAGGTTTTTGTTTATTTAACAATTTTAAATTGTCCCCAAAGTGTTTCAGAAGACAATGCAACTAGACAGTTGTACTTTGCTGTAATATAAACACCTGTGATTCTGGTGCTTTATACCAGACTTGATATATGCATTCATGTTATGTTTGTCCTTTGTACCAAATTATATCTGGCAGCCCTTGACCAAATAATTAGGTTAACATTTTAGGCATCTATCATTCTGGAACTACCTGGATGACTTAGGACAAGTAACAGAATGTCTCCAAGTCCCAGTTTTCTTATCTCTACTTTGGAGATGATAATTATAATATCTGCTTACCTATATTAGTACTTATTAGGATCAAAGGAAATCAATATGTGAGCATGTTTTGTAATCTTTAAGCAGGAAGAAATGTTCATTAGTGAAGAAGGATGAAGCTTGAGTAGGATCTTGGACTAGATAATTGTCAGATAAGGTCACATCTCCATTATGCACTTACAGTATTTGACAATAAAATGTCTTCAGTAATCAGGAAAATTAAAATAAATAGAGGCCCCAATTGCATCTAGGAAGATATTCAAGAAGACAGACTCTCATTAGAGGAGAAGTCTGTGGCAAGGGGCAAAACAGCTCCAAGATTGGTTTTCATAACTGCTTGTGAAATTGTCTCCCTTTATCCCATAAGCAGACATCCACTTGACTGAATTTCTTAAAAGCAGTCATATAGCTGAATTATATTAATGAGTTGGCAGCATATTATTTAGGAATAGTCCACTTTAAATTGCCAAAGGGAGAACCACCAAAAGATGCAGAGAGTTGTTTGTCACAAAATGTTTGCCTGTAAACTCACTTTCAAATTTAACATAGTTCTGTTTACCTCACTTTGATTTTATTTACTAATGATGATGATGACAGCAAAGATGGGGAAATGATAGAAACTAATATTAATTGAGCACTTTTAGGGCCAGGAATTTTGCACTTAAGCATTTCATAATGATTCTGGGAGTTCAAGAACGTATTATTTCCGCTTAATAGATGATTAAACTGAGGTGTAATGGTGTTAGTGCTTTGCTGAGAGTCACACACATGACCAATGGCTCTGTCAAAACAGGAATGAAATCCTTTCACATAATTCAGGAATTCATTTGAAATTATTCTCAGATGCTTATTCCACATGAGTAACAATTAACAAAAGTACACATTTTTCGGACATAGTCAATAAGTTTCTATATAATAACAATTACATGCCTACTGAATCCAAGGGATACTAAAAATAATCATAATAACAATTGCAGTCTTAATTTGATGTAGAAGCCTCCAACTTTAGGTATTCTTTTAATATTCCATATGCTAGTCCATTTTGTCTATCATCTGCAATGCATAAAGTCAATGCACATGTAGTCGACTGAACTAAATATTTACACTGTCACATGTTATAAAAAGCTCAGTGCTTTCCTCCAATTCTTCAAGATTACTGGCCTATTAACCAGTGAAGTAAATTGAATTTCTACTTTTCTTCTGATAAGCTTGGGCTAATTTCTATGAGAGAAGGCTCTTGAAAATGAGGACTGGCATAAAAGATTCTGTGGCTTGTTGTGGTCTCATTGACTGGAAAAATCGTGTCTGTTGGTGGGTAGCTGTGCATGTGGGTGCTGAGGACTGCCTGGAGTCTGATAAGTGGGTAAGAAAATGGCGCTCAGTGACTGGAAATGACATCTATTCCTTAAACCTTTTCTGTTTAATTAGAATGAAGAATGCTGGATTTTATCCTCACTTAAAGAGCAATGAAATGATTGAAAATAGCAAGTTTTAATTTTTGCAACTTAGGAGCAATAAATAATCCTGAGTTCCTGGCTGACAGTATTGGTTATCACTTGACTTAGTAATTGTTGCAGTTGGCTAAGGACATATGAGTTTCTCTTTCTTAGCATTAGTTCCATTGTTTGATAGCTTGTTACCTGTTAACATTCCTTCTCCCACCACCAAGAAATCATGAATACTGTACAGAAAAAAAAATGAGTCTCTTTCCCCAAGAAGTTTATCTTTGTCTCACGGTTTAATTTCTTTGACAGTTATTTATTTGAGAGGGCTTCTCTCTGTGTCCCTAATGTGCAAATTTTTTTTTTTTTTGAGTTGGAGTCTCACTGTGTTGCCCAGACTGGAGTGCACTGGCCGCTCCCAGCCACCACAGCCTCGACCTGCTGGGCTCTGGCGATCCTTCCACCTCAGCCTTCCCAGTAGCCGGAATTACAGGCATACGCTACCACATCCGGCTGATTTTTTGATTTATTGTAGAGATGAGGTCTCTCCTGCCCAGGCGGGTCTCGAACCCGCGAGCTCAGGCAATCCACTCAGCTCAGCCTCCCAAAGGCACGGGATTACAGGCTGAACCACCAAGCCCAGCTATTGTGCAAAATTTAAGCATGCAATTTCTGTCTTCGTGTTTACAGCACTAAAAGAATATGCTTCTTTTACAATTATGTCCAATTTGTTATATGAAAGTGGAATAGGCCTTCTTCTAAGGTTTTTAAACTTATAGGATACTTTACATTTATGTGTTTCTTAATTAAGATTTCTCTTGTGAAAATAAATCACTCTTTTTTAAGTTGAATCTCGTTTGTCCCCTACCCCATGTCGAGGTAATAAGTAGACTTTTATTTTTTCTACTGCCTTTTAATTGCAAAGGTTCTGTGTTTTGACACTCTTCATTCTAAGCAAAGGGGCCTGCATCTGATGTGAAGTCTTGTGTATTCTGTTTGCCTCCTCGTTTTTGCTGCTTTATTTGGATTTTTCAGCCCAAAATTACCTTTGCTATACCCGTGAAGAACCACAATGCCACCATACCATGAGAGAGAAAATTTCCCAGAGGCTACTGATCTGAGAAAATACAATCTCAGCAAGTTCTAATCTATACCCTCAAAGAAACGTAATGGAAAAAATTGAGAGAAATTTGAGTAGGAGACAGTTTTACCTTCAGTTTTCTCAGACTTCAAATTAGTGACCTGAAATTAAGCATCTACATCTGAGTTCACAGACAAATTTCCGAATTTTAACACAAAACAAAAGAAAACCACTTTAGCAATTACCTCTGCTTGCACTATGGTTTTTAAGAACATTGGAGGTTTTTATTCATATTTTTCATTATCTCTAAGATTTTTGCTTAACACATTTGCCTTTTTTACATATTCTTTCTACTTAAAAAGACATAACTTGTTTATCTATTTATTCAATTCTCAAAAACATCCAAATGTTTGAAAACTATCTCTCTCTCTCGTTAAGTACTCTAAGTGTTTCACTGCTACAGAAAGATAGCCTTTTGGTTTTGTTCTTCTTACAAAAATTTTTAAAAGGGGAAAAAAAACCTATTGTATCAAGTATGAAATAGGGACAGAAAATAATAACCTGATCAATTCCCAAAGCTGTCATTATAGCATAACTTCCAGTGAAAAGCCTCCAACTTCAGGTATTCTTTTAATATTCCACATGCTAGTCCATTTTGTTTATCATTATAGCATAACTTCCAGTGAACAGCCTCCAGGACTGTTGGCTTACATAGCAGAAAGACCCGTGGATACCCAAATGCTGAACTGTTGACAGAGCATGGGGCTGAATACATTGAGTTCTTCCCTAAAACATGGAGTTGGGTGGGGGGGCTATTTTTAGGTTTCACAACTAAATTGCTTATAAAAAAAGCAAAGTTGAGTTTTTGTGGTTTACTAAACCTACACAAAACTTTTTTTTTTTTTTTTTTCAGTTTTCTCACAGGAAAGAAGGTATTTCGTTTGTCCACAATGGAGGGTGGCTCTGGATTGGTGCACATTTCTGACTTTAAGTATTTCTTACCCCTATTGTCTCTTACAAAATGCTGTCAGCACAGTTTTTCCTGCCCCATTTATCATCCTGTAGAGTAGGACCTCTTTACTTGCTTGCTTTCAAATACCTGAGTTTGCTAATGTTGCAGCTTTCCATATTACAAAAGACCCTGGTAGTCTCCCTAGAGAAGGCAATTATCTATTATGCTTAGGGGACACAAAAAAAATAGCTCAAGCAGGGAAGTGCCTACATACTCTCTTCATGCCAGGGCTGACCTAAATCAATTTTAGATGCCTATAAATACAAATTGAGTTGTGTATATAAGGTTAAAACTGCCACATTTTTATTAAAGAATTATCCTTCTAGGATAACTGCAAATGTTGAATAATTTTCATGGTGATTACTAATGTTCAAAGGAACTCTAAAATAAAAACAGAAATGACACTTATTTTGAAGTGTCTTATATCCACTTCGATGCACTCATATTCATTCTTTTTTACAGTATCTGTCTTTCCTTGATTCAATTCTTTCAGTCTTATTATGTGTTAATAAACTATTATAGAATGTATAAAGGATGTGACCATTAAATAAAGAAAACAAACAAAGGTATTATTTAGAGAAAGAGACATAGCCTATATAACATATCAAACTCTAGGGTACTCACTATTTTCTGAGTTGCACAACATGAAGAATTGCCGATAAAAGTGGTGCCCAAACCCCGTGTTAGATGACCATTGGTTTTTTGCAACCTACCATGGGTAGGACATGGTTTTGTGCCCTCTAGACCTAAAGGCTAGTGTAGAGTGGAAAAGGTAAATAATTAATTGCACTGGTGTCAAACACGCTGTCTTAGGGATGACTATTGCTCTGTTTGGTTAGATGGATAACCTAGACATTAATGCAAAGTTTTAAAATCAGCAGCAATCATTTCTGTTCTCCTTGCTCAATGCAGTAATAATTTAGAGATTTTCATTCTGGTGCTACTCAGTGAGATGAGGTGAGGCAGATGGAGCTCCTTTGTCCAAGAGTTTAGGAATTTGGAATATTCATTATGTAAATTGTGAAACTGAAATTGTTAGAAAACATTGGGCATTATGCCAAAACTATATTATAAGTTAGTGTTATAGTTTAAGTTATACACACATGCACACACACACACACACACACACACACACACACACACACACACACACACAGAAATACACATATGTTGAAGTCCTAAAACCTAATAACTATGATCATGAACTTGTTTGAAGATAGGATCTTTGCAGATGTAATCAAGTTAAAATAAGTGATTGGGATGAGCACTCATTCAACTTGACAAGGTCCTGATAAGAACAGAAAATGCCAACATGCAATAGAGAAACAGTGAGAAGACAGCTATGTGAAGATGATGCAGCCACAAGTCAAGAAACTGCTGGGGCCACCAGTAGCTGGACGAATCAAAGAAGGATCTGAGAAATATGCCACTACCAATACCTTGACTTAGTAGACTTCAGATTTCTAAATTCCAAAATTGTGAACCAATACATTTCTGCTGTTTGAAGTCCCAGTTTGTGGTATGTTATTATAGCAACCCAAGGAAACTAATGCAGTTCGCAACATTTTCTCAATCACTTGGACTTAGCAAAATAATACTTATTACAAACCATTCACAAATTGGTTCAAGGAATTGGACTGGAATTATGACATATGCGGTAACAATTGGACTTGAATAAACTGCAAATGAAAAGTATTGTTACTTACTAACGGAGGACTATTAAGGTAATTTGAAGAGAAATCTTTATGTTTAGAAAAATTAGTTAAAATGGTCAATTTATTCAATAACATTTCTTGAATTTACTGTATCCCAGATCTTGTGTGTAAAACAGGGATGCAAAGAGAAATAAGAGGTGATATTGTAAAATCTGATTATTCGTGTAACAATAGCTAGGTACTTTTTTTTTTAGAATTATTGTGTGACACTCTTATAGGCTAATCATTTTGTTCCAAAGATATAGGTCTTACATTAGTAGGGTTATCAAATGAAATACAGGAGACCCATATAAATTTTAATTTATTGAATGCATTTTTAGTATTAATATGTCCTATTCAATCTTTGGGAGATGCTTATGCTAAAAAATATATTATCTAGAATTTAAATTTTACTGTCTGCCCGGTACTTTCGTTTGCTTAATGTTGCAGGCTAGGTAGCAGTAAAAGTCATATACAAGATACTCAAGATGAGATACTGAAGAATCATCACCTGGAAGTGGTTACAGTCTTAGAGTCCCTGTTACTTTTGCCAATTTGCTATCTCAAAGGGTCTATAACAATTTTCAAAGTCATCTGTAGTATTTAAGTCTTAGAACTACTTTCATGATTAAGCAAGGTAGTACATTATGTGTTAGAATAATTCCTGTAGAATAGTTAGGGTCCAATAAATGTTGCATTTTTTCAAAATCTAGTATAATGTTTAGTAGAGCGTTTTATGTATTTTGAATGAGAATAGAAGAGATGACCATATGCATACATCTGCTAACAACGATGTCTAATCTCTAATCTATTTGTGAATACTCAAAGTCAGATTGTTGAGAAAAGATGGGTTTTGTTTTGTTTTATTCTATTCTGTTCTAATTACTTGAAAAGATTCCAGTTCAGAATCTGATGATGCATTTGACTTTAGAAGGATCAAAAGGTCCTGCTGTTGAATCTAGACACTTCCATTTCCAGTGTATTCATTTTCTAGGACTGCTGTAACAAAATCCCACAGACTGGGTGACTAAAAACAATAGGAATTTATTCTTTCACAGTTCTGGAGGGTAGAAGTCTGAAATCCAGATATTGGCAGGGTTACTTCCTTCTATGTTTTGAGAGAGAATCTGATCCATGCCTATCTCCTAGCTTCTGGCAGTTGCTGGCAATCCTTGATCTTCATTAACTTGTAAACACATCACTTTAATACTGCTTTTCTCTTCACACAGCATGTCCACATTGTGTGTGTCTGTGACTCTTCTTACAAGGACACTAGTCATAAAGATTAGGGCCTGCCTTAATCTAGTATGACTTCATCTTAACTTGATTACATCTGCAAAGACTCTATTTTCCAAGCAAAGTTACATTCACAGATACTACTGGGAACTATGACGTCATCGTATTTTGGGTGGACACAGTTCAAGACGTAACAATCAGTATCTACATTTCAGTAGTATTTTGAAAGCGTCAACAATTGCATTTTATATTATGGGTATGCATTTTTTATAATATTTGAGATGATGTGTATAGTTTATCATAGGTATAAAGAAACTATATAAAGGTATAAAGAAACAAAATAGCATTTTTTCCTCAACATTTTTAGAGCAGACAGAAACTATTTAGGGAAATAATCTTTAAGTAGCAATAAATAAATACTATATTTAAACGTTTTATGATTTGTTTGGAAAATAAATTTTAGAGTATAGAATTTGCAATGCTTCAAGAAAGAAATATGGGAAACAAAGAAAAGTTAGAAACAGAAGTATTTTTTAAAAATCTTCCCTTATTTGTGGGCCTTCAAATCTGTATTTTGAACTACTTCATTATTTTTAAAGTGCCATTCGATTTTCAATTGTAGAAGCAGTGTTTGCTAAGCAATTATGCAAATTTTCTTTTTTTAGGTGGAAGATTAGATGAACTGAATGCTAAGATATTTTAAACTTGCATGAAAATCTAGTTTTTCTCATTTTCCAAATAAATGTCAATGAACTTTACTCAGTCAATTAAATAAATGCCAGCATATAGATTGTCAGTATTCTTAAGAATTACAATTTTCCCAAATATTTCCAAAATTAGAGTGATGTAATAATAGAAGTCCTGGATTGTGAATGACCTCATATTTGAATTTGCTTATCTATAAATGAGGATTAACTATCTAATGATAATGCCATTGTCATGTATGAATATTCCACATTAGCAAAGTGTCCTTATCAATTTTCACATGGCAAATATTCAAGATATATTGTTCTCTTCCTTTCTCCATTTTTAAAAGTTAACCACTCAGGCATGGCAATTAAACATAACCAGACATATGTTACTCTTTTTGTTTTGCTTTTGATTTTTCTTCTAGGGGAATTTTAGGGGTAAGAAATAGGTTGCTTGATTTTTGCATTTGTGTGTGTGTGTGTGTGTGTGTGTGTGTGTGTGTGTTGAAAAAATACAGGAAAAAGTTATAAATGCTTGAATTTGGAATTATTTTGTAATTGTAGTTTATATATGAAGAAGCATTTACAATAGAAACATTGGGCTCTACAAGCAGTTTTCTGGTCATCATAGAATAAACATGAGAAATACCCATGATACTGCTACTGTCCAATAAATGATTACTTGCTATGCAACGTACTTTGCATTTAAAGATAAAAAGACCGATTATGTCCACCCATTTTGTCAATTTCCAGGAAACAACTGACTCACTGATACATAGATGGTGTATTTGAAATACAAATGCACATACTAATGGATCTGATTTCATCATCCTTAAAGTATAAGCAAAGTCATTAATTTACTACCATTGAGGAGAATGGTACTTTAGATCCAGGGCATTTACCACAGGAAGGATACAGGGATGAGGTAATTTGTAAGCCACATTCATAAGAAAGTAAGATAGTTTCTCTGTTCCTCACAGAAGAAATTTAAGACAAACACTTATCTATACACAGTAAAACCAAATAATTTGGATAACCTGATTGTGATTTATGTAGATATTTCCCCATTACCTGTTATTTTCACTCCTATACTAACTAAATACAGATTGCTGATGTATAGTGTCACATTTTTCAGGACATTTCAGCATTGTGTAAGAACATCTTCACACCCATAAGATCTATCCAATAATATTTAAAGAAGTGTATACTTCATTGTTAGGAGAAGAAATGTCTGAAGATAATTTTATTGGCTCCGCTAATACATAGGTCAACAGCTTTTAAAAAAATGCCATTGTAAACACCATTTCTGTTTTGGGCAAGGGAAGAAATTATTATTTTTTCCCCGAAATGTTCATTGAAGTACTCACAGGAGGTTTTATTTGGGTCACCTAGCATTTTGCTGAGTATTATGTTTGTCAGAAAAAGACAAAGTGCCTGCTTTCATGTTGCTCAGTAAGTAGAGAAGGAGTCCAGTGGCTAAATAGACAACTTCAAGACACAGTGTCAAATAGTGTCATGAGGGCACTCAGGAAGTCTGTGGAGGAGGTGGTACCCAACCAAACCTGCAGGGACAGGAATGCTTTCTGAGGAGACAATATTTAAATTGAGATGTACAAGATGAATAAGATCTGGGTGTGGGGCATGAAGTTTCAGATAAAGGGAATGTCTTGAGAGAATGCAGGCACAAAATTATGGATCTGAAGAAGAAAATAAGGATGGTTTAGTTTGACCAGTTATATCAAACAAAAAGTTGTAGTGAGGGAGCAAGGAGGTTACAGAAAGCTTGTATAAGTTGTGAGTTTCACCTTTATCAAATATGCAAAGGGGAGTCCTTAATAAGTATGCCATTTTGGTTATTCATGATTCTTTTTTTGGTTTGTTTGTGTGTTAGATTTCTGCATAATCCAGTAGTTAGATGCAGGTAATGGCTAAAGGTATTTTAATTAGTGTGACTGTGGTAATCATTACAATGTGTGAAAACATCACATTGTATACTGTAAACATACACAATTTTTCGTTGTCAATGCTATCTCAATAAAGCTGGAAAATATAAAACAAACAGATACATCTCAGTTCGAATTCTGCAACACATTAAAATACTTAATAACTAGCAGGGAAAAAAGCAGAAACACAATCTGCTCTGTGAATTAAACAAAATCCACAGCTTTCTGTCCTTTTAGACAATCTAATACGATCTTAAATTAAAGGCTTATATTCAAATGTGACAATATTCCAGCAGCAGTACTGTGTTACATATCTGGTCAGAATCAGGCAGTGCAATCCCTTGTAGGAAATGTCCCATAGAACAGGATGAACTCTTAGGGCTAGGTTGTCCTTCTCAATGAAAGTGTATTTGGTATAGACTATCTGGCTTTGACTTCTTTTTCTAAACCCTGTTCAAAAGGGTAGAGATACCTACTGGATATAGAAATTGAATCATGCTCTGGTGCTGATTCAAGTGGAGGGAGTTGAAACACTTTCTTACCTCAGGAAGGTGGGCTTGGGATGAGTCTTTCCACTACTGACTAAACTCCCAGACCCACAGACATGTTCTCCATTAAGGCTCTTCAGACTGCAACTCACCACCTCCAGGGAGTAGACTAAAACAACAAGCACATACACATCTGTTATACTGTTGAGACAAAGGCACTTTAAGTTAAAATATAGGCATGATAACAGTGAGTTTTAAATAGGGGATTCATCTTTACAGAATCCAATTTTTAAAAGATCACATGGAAGGCAGAGTGGAAGTATCAATTTGAGAAGGGTAAGAGGATGTACACAGGTCAGTCAGAAGGTGACTGCAGAGGTCAGTGCTAAATCATTTGTAATGACAAATAAAAGGAACTTTAGAAAAATGCAAGTTTATACTGTTGTATCAAACTCCAAAAACAAATGAAAATTATTTTTAAGAATTACTAGCATAGTTGAGTAATTACAAATATACATATATGTATATGTATATATAATTATTTGTAAATGTATATACCTATACTTCTACCAGATGTGTGTACTAAATATACAAATAGATATAATATATAATATATTTAATGTATATATTAGATATAATTTATACGTAAAATATATACACATTAATACAAATGTGCATTTGTGTAAATACACAAATATTGCATATAGCTATATAATATATATATATATATATTTAGCAAAAACAAGATGGAATTTTATTAAATTAGTAGCCCTTCTAATGATTTTAGTCTGAAGGTCCATGATACCCGTTTGGTTGTGTTAATTTGTTTATTGTTTGTATCCAGTTTCTCTGCAAAATGTGAAGGGAATTGCCTCTCTAAAACCCTTTGAAAGAATTTCACCTTAAAAATAACTAAAAATGGACAGCTTTTTGTGAATCTAATCAAAGTTCTAATATGTTTGACCAGATACATAGCTTCTAAAAGGTGAGGGACAGTAAGGCTAATTTAAAATGCTAACAAGTTTTTAGTTAATCAATTTCAACAATTAGATGATTAATAGCTGGGGAGTTAATCATCCCCAGTCGGGAAAGAACAGTCCCATTGCTGCTTGGTACACAAGTAATTGTAAGCCAGCAACATCTTGCCATTATCTATTATGTCTGAACAGCTATTAAGTTTAGGTTCCCTTTATCATCTGATCCTGTAATTTGATTTTTTCCTTACAAATCTTTTCTAACCACAAATAAAAAACAAGAATCTGAGAATATGATAATGATAATAATATACCTACCATGTAAAATAAATCAATTCTAGAACTCATTGGTGACAAACTCAATCTGCTCTTTTCCTACTCTTATAAAGATTATAGTCTCTGAAACTAATTTTGACATTTAATATCACATTAACTTTCATTGTCATTTAATTGTTCCATATGCCCCTTGTTTTTTCCCAATAGATTATAAACCCCTGTGTCTTGTACATATTCTTAATTCCTCCTCCCATTTCATAACATTGTACACATTCAATATATATCTGTAATATAATTGAACAGAAGTGACATGATGACATTTTTTCTCAATGACTTTGTAGGCTTATAATTACAAAATTCGCTCTACAGTGCCTAACCACATCATCTCTGCAATCTGGATTTATGTGAATGAATCAATGGTAAGGCCAGATAAGGGTGCAGTGGGTGATCTTTCTTTTCAGCCGAATAATGGAAAAAGAAAGTATAAAAAACAAAATAGGTCATTGTACTTCTATAAAATAGTAAACACTTGTTTAAGCACCAAAGCAAAGTATGTTATAAATCCTGATTTTTTTTTTTAACTTTGGCCAAGTAGAACATGGGAACAGTTTTTGATTCCTTAAATGTTCTTTAAAAAAAAAAGTATTATAAAGATGTGGGGTACATTTCAGGGTTAGGTATATAAACATTGATTATGCAGGTACCCTTGTTGATGAGGTATAACTGTACACGTATGTTTGTTGCAGCGCTATTCACAATAGTAAATGTTCTTACTTACACCGTCTACTCTGGGGTAAAAAACTGAGACAACACGGAGTCATGAATTTTGCATTCATTGATATTGTTTCTCCAAACCACTGCAGTCTGAAGCTTGCAGTCTGCCACCTTCACTGAAGCCATTGAAACAAATGAACCTGGCTGTTCTTGCTGCCTTAGAAAATGAAGCAGTTTGAAGTCTTGGCCCTTTATGGCTCTGAGGAAAAGCTCAAGCTACTGCTCACAATACCATGGTACAAGCAGCTCCCCCATTCATAAATTTACATATATGACAAAATATGAACCCTCTTAGTTCTTCATTTGGCACATACTTTCTATTTTATTTAGCCTTAAGACCTTATTCAATAGAATTATGAACTGCTGAACTATTTTACCCTGCTTTCCTAAAATATTATTTTTCCACTATAGTGTGAAAATATTAACATATCCTGTGAACAGTTTCCCTTGGAAATCTGTTTCTACTGTCTTTTCACTCTTCAGCAGCCAAAGTCCTCAAAGGTAAATTGGACTACCTTTCTAGAAACACCCAACGTTTGCTTGAAATTTCCATGTTACAATGAAGTAAAATAACACTTCAAATTCTCATCACTCCTTGGGAAGATGGGCGATTCCATTTGTACCTGCCCTCATGTCTCAGCAGCGTCCCCTTTGTTTACTGTAGTCTAGCCACGCTGGCCTTTACTGTTCTTTCTTTCTTTTTTTTTTTTGAGTTGGAGTCTCACTCTGTC